>NW_027488255.1:0-8209 GCF_050908995.1 Andrena cerasifolii | reverse complement strand
TTCGTTGTTTCGTTGTTTCGTTGTTTCGTTGTTTCGTTGTTTCGTTGTTTCGTTGTTTCGTTGTTTCGTTGTTTCGTTGTTTCGTTGTTTCGTTGTTTCGTTGTTTCGTTGTTTCGTTGTTTCGTTGTTTCGTTGTTTCGTTGTTTCGTTGTTTCGTTGTTTCGTTGTTTCGTTGTTTCGTTGGTTCGTTTGTTTCTTTGTCTGTTTGTTCGTTTGTTCGTTTGTTCGTTTGTTCGTTTGTTCGTTGGTTCGTTGGTTCGTTGGTTCGTTGGTTCGTTGGTTCGTTGGTTCGTTGGTTCGTTGGTTCGTTGGTTCGTTGGTTCGTTGGTTCGTTGGTTCGTTGGTTCGTTGGTTCGTTGTTTCGTTGGTTCGTTTGTTTCTTTGTCTGTTTGTTCGTTTGTTCGTTTGTTCTTTTGTTCGTTTGTTCGTTGGTTCGTTGGTTCGTTGGTTCGTTGTTTCGTTGGTTCGTTGGTTCGTTGGTTCGTTGGTTCGTTGGTTCGTTTGTTCGTTTCTTCGTTTGTTCTTTTGTTCGTTTGTTCGTTTGTTCGTTTGTTCGTTCGTTCGTTTTTTCGTTTGTTCGTTTGTTCGTTTGTTCGTTTGTTCGTTTGTTCGTTTGTTCGTTTGTTCGTTTGTTCGTTTGTTCGTTTGTTCGTTTGTTCGTTTGTTCGTTTGTTCGTTTGTTCGTTTGTTCGTTTGTTCGTTTGTTCGTTTGTTCGTTGTTTCGTTGTTTCGTTGTTTCGTTGTTTCGTTGTTTCGTTGTTTCGTTGTTTCGTTGTCTCGTTGTTTCGTTGTTTCGTTGTTTCGTTGTTTCGTTGTTTCGTTGTTTCGTTGGTTCGTTGGTTCGTTGGTTCGTTGGTTCGTTGGTTCGTTGGTTCGTTGGTTCGTTGGTTCGTTGGTTCGTTGGTTCGTTGTTTCGTTGTTTCGTTGTTTCGTTGTTTCGTTGTTTCGTTGCTTCGTTGTTTCGTTGCTTCGTTGTTTCGTTGCTTCGTTGTTTCGTTGTTTCGTTGTTTCGTTGTTTCGTTGTTTCGTTGTTTCGTTGTTTCGTTGTTTCGTTGTTTCGTTGTTTCGTTGTTTCGTTGTTTCGTTGTTTCGTTGTTTCGTTGTTTCGTTGCTTCGTTGGTTCTTTTGTTTCCTTGTCTCTTTGTTCGTTTGTTCGTTTGTTCGTTTGTTCGTTTGTTCTTTTGTTCGATTGTTCGTTGGTTCGTTGGTTGTTGGTTCGTTGGTTCGTTGGTTCGTTGGTTCGTTGGTTCGTTGGTTCGTTGGTTCGTTGTTTCGTTGTTTCGTTGTTTCGTTGGTTCGTTGGTTCGTTGGTTCTTTGTTTCGTTGGTTCGTTGGTTCGTTGGTTCGTTGGTTCGTTGGTTCGTTGGTTCGTTTGTTCGTTTGTTCGTTTGTTCGTTTGTTCGTTTGTTCGTTTGTTCGTTTGTTCGTTGGTTCGTTGGTTCGTTGGTTCGTTGGTTCGTTGGTTCGTTGGTTCGTTGGTTCGTTGGTTCGTTGGTTCGTTGGTTCGTTGGTTCGTTGGTTCGTTGGTTCGTTGGTTCGTTGGTTCGTTGGTTCGTTGTTTCGTTGTTTCGTTGTTTCGTTGTTTCGTTGCTTCGTTGTTTCGTTGCTTCGTTGTTTCGTTGCTTCGTTGTTTCGTTGTTTCGTTGTTTCGTTGTTTCGTTGTTTCGTTGTTTCGTTGTTTCGTTGTTTCGTTGTTTCGTTGTTTCGTTGTTTCGTTGTTTCGTTGTTTCGTTGTTTCGTTGTTTCGTTGTTTCGTTGTTTCGTTGTTTCGTTGCTTCGTTGGTTCTTTTGTTTCCTTGTCTCTTTGTTCGTTTGTTCGTTTGTTCGTTTGTTCGTTTGTTCTTTTGTTCGATTGTTCGTTGGTTCGTTGGTTCGTTGGTTCGTTGGTTCGTTTGTTCGTTTGTTCGTTGGTTCGTTGGTTCGTTGGTTCGTTGGTTCGTTGGTTCGTTGGTTCGTTGGTTCGTTGGTTCGTTGGTTCGTTGGTTCGTTGGTTCGTTGGTTCGTTGGTTCGTTGGTTCGTTGGTTCGTTGGTTCGTTGGTTCGTTGTTTCGTTGTTTCGTTGTTTCGTTGTTTCGTTGCTTCGTTGTTTCGTTGCTTCGTTGTTTCGTTGCTTCGTTGTTTCGTTGTTTCGTTGTTTCGTTGTTTCGTTGTTTCGTTGTTTCGTTGTTTCGTTGTTTCGTTGTTTCGTTGTTTCGTTGTTTCGTTGTTTCGTTGTTTCGTTGTTTCGTTGTTTCGTTGTTTCGTTGTTTCGTTGTTTCGTTGTTTCGTTGTTTCGTTGTTTCGTTGTTTCGTTGTTTCGTTGTTTCGTTGTTTCGTTGCTTCGTTGGTTCTTTTGTTTCCTTGTCTCTTTGTTCGTTTGTTCGTTTGTTCGTTTGTTCGTTTGTTCTTTTGTTCGATTGTTCGTTGGTTCGTTGGTTCGTTGGTTCGTTGGTTCGTTGGTTCGTTGGTTCGTTGGTTCGTTGGTTCGTTGGTTCGTTTGTTCGTTTGTTCGTTTGTTCGTTTGTTCGTTTGTTCTTTTGTTCTTTTGTTCTTTTGTTCTTTTGTTCGTTTGTTCGTTTGGTCGTTTGTTCGTTTGTTCGTTTGCTCGTTTGTTCGTTTGTTCGTTGGTTCGTTGGTTCGTTGGTTCGTTTGTTCGTTTGTTCGTTTGTTCGTTTGTTCGTTTGTTCGTTTGTTCGTTTGTTCGTTTGTACGTTGGTTCGTTGGTTCGTTGGTTCGTTGGTTCGTTGGTTCGTTGTTTCGTTGTTTCGTTGTTTCGTTGTTTCGTTGTTTCGTTGTTTCGTTGTTTCGTTGTTTCGTTGTTTCGTTGTTTCGTTGTTTCGTTGTTTCGTTGCTTCGTTGGTTCTTTTGTTTCCTTGTCTCTTTGTTCGTTTGTTCGTTTGTTCTTTTGTTCGTTGGTTCGTTGGTTCGTTGGTTCGTTGGTTCGTTGGTTCGTTGGTTCGTTGGTTCGTTGGTTCGTTGGTTCGTTGGTTCGTTGTTTCGTTGTTTCGTTGTTTCGTTGTTTCGTTGTTTCGTTGTTTCGTTGTTTCGTTGTTTCGTTGTTTCGTTGTTTCGTTGTTTCGTTGGTTCGTTTGTTTCTTTGTCTGTTTGTTCGTTTGTTCGTTTGTTCGTTTGTTCGTTGGTTCGTTGGTTCGTTGGTTCGTTGTTTCGTTGTTTCGTTGTTTCGTTGTTTCGTTGGTTCGTTGGTTCGTTGGTTCGTTGGTTCTTTGGTTCGTTGGTTCGTTGGTTCGTTGGTTCGTTGGTTCGTTGGTTCGTTGGTTCGTTGGTTCGTTGGTTCGTTGGTTGGTTGTTTCGTTGTTTCGTTGTTTCGTTGTTTCGTTGGTTCGTTTGTTTCTTTGTCTGTTTGTTCGTTTGTTCGTTTGTTCGTTTGTTCGTTTGTTCGTTGGTTCGTTGGTTCGTTGGTTCGTTGGTTCGTTGGTTCGTTGGTTCGTTGGTTCGTTGGTTCGTTTGTTCGTTTGTTCGTTGGTTCGTTGGTTCGTTGGTTCGTTGGTTCGTTGGTTCGTTGGTTCGTTGGTTCGTTGGTTCGTTGGTTCGTTGGTTCGTTGTTTCGTTGGATGGTTGGACCGTTGGTTCGTTGGTTCGTTGGTTCGTTGGTTCGTTGTTTCGTTGTTTCGTTGTTTCGTTGTTTCGTTGTTTCGTTGTTTCGTTGTTTCTTTGTTTCGTTGTTTCGTTGTTTCGTTGTTTCGTTGTTTCGTTGTTTCGTTTTTTCGTTGTTTCGTTGTTTCGTTGTTTCGTTGTTTCGTTGTTTCGTTGTTTCGTTGTTTCGTTGTTTCGTTGTTTCGTTGTTTCGTTGTTTCGTTGTTTCGTTGTTTCGTTGTTTCGTTGTTTCGTTGTTTCGTTGTTTCGTTGTTTCGTTGTTTCGTTGTTTCGTTGTTTCGTTGTTTCGTTGTTTCGTTGTTTCGTTGTTTCGTTGTTTCGTTGTTTCGTTGTTTCGTTGTTTCGTTGTTTCGTTGTTTCGTTGTTTCGTTGTTTCGTTGTTTCGTTGTTTCGTTGTTTCGTTGTTTCGTTTGTTTCTTTGTCTCTTTGTCTCTTTGTTCGCTTGTTCGCTTGTTCGTTTGTTCGTTTGTTCGTTTGTTCGTTTGTTCGTTTGTTCGGTTGTTCGTTTGTTCGTTTGTTCGTTTGTTCGTTTGTTCGTTTGTTCGATTGTTCGTTTGTTCGTTTGTTCGTTTGTTCGTTTGTTCGTTTGTTCGTTTGTTCGTTTGTTCGTTTGTTCGTTTGTTCGTTTGTTCGTTTGTTCGTTTGTTCGTTTGTTCGTTTGTTCGTTTGTTCGTTTGTTCGTTTGTTCGTTTGTTCGTTTGTTCGTTTGTTCGTTTGTTCGTTTGTTCGTTTGTTCGTTTGTTCGTTTGTTCGTTTGTTCGTTTGTTCGTTTGTTCGTTTGTTCGTTTGTTCGTTTGTTCGTTTGTTCGTTTGTTCGTTTGTTCGTTTGTTCGTTTGTTCGTTTGTTCGTTTGTTCGTTTGTTCGTTTGTTCGTTTGTTCGTTTGTTCGTTTGTTCGTTTGTTCGTTTGTTCGTTTGTTCGTTTGTTCGTTTGTTCGTTTGTTCGTTTGTTCGTTTGTTCGTTTGTTCGTTTGTTCGTTTGTTCGTTTGTTCGTTTGTTCGTTTGTTCGTTTGTTCGTTTGTTCGTTTGTTCGTTTGTTCGTTTGTTCGTTTGTTCGTTTGTTCGTTTGTTCGTTTGTTCGTTTGTTCGTTTGTTCGTTTGTTCGTTTGTTCGTTTGTTCGTTTGTTCGTTTGTTCGTTTGTTCGTTTGTTCGTTTGTTCGTTTGTTCGTTTGTTCGTTTGTTCGTTTGTTCGTTTGTTCGTTTGTTCGTTTGTTCGTTTGTTCGTTTGTTCGTTTGTTCGTTTGTTCGTTTGTTCGTTTGTTCGTTTGTTCGTTTGTTCGTTTGTTCGTTTGTTCGTTTGTTCGTTTGTTCGTTTGTTCGTTTGTTCGTTTGTTCGTTTGTTCGTTTGTTCGTTTGTTCGTTTCTTCGTTTGTTCGTTTGTTCGTTTGTTCGTTTGTTCGTTTGTTCGTTTGTTCGTTTGTTCGTTTGTTCGTTTGTTCGTTTGTTCGTTTGTTCGTTTGTTCGTTTGTTCGTTTGTTCGTTTGTTCGTTTGTTCGTTTGTTCGTTTGTTCGTTTGTTCGTTTGTTCGTTTGTTCGTTTGTTCGTTTGTTCGTTTGTTCGTTTGTTCGTTTGTTCGTTTGTTCGTTTGTTCGTTTGTTCGTTTGTTCGTTTGTTCGTTTGTTCGTTTGTTCGTTTGTTCGTTTGTTCGTTTGTTCGTTTGTTCGTTTGTTCGTTTGTTCGTTTGTTCGTTTGTTCGTTTGTTCGTTTGTTCGTTTGTTCGTTTGTTCGTTTGTTCGTTTGTTCGTTGTTTCGTTGTTTCGTTGTTTCGTTGTTTCGTTGTCTCGTTGTTTCGTTGTTTCGTTGCTTCGTTGGTTCTTTTGTTTCCTTGTCTCTTTGTTCGTTTGTTCGTTTGTTCTTTTGTTCGTTGGTTCGTTGGTTCGTTGGTTCGTTGGTTCGTTGGTTCGTTGGTTCGTTGGTTCGTTGGTTCGTTGGTTCGTTGGTTCGTTGTTTCGTTGTTTCGTTGTTTCGTTGTTTCGTTGTTTCGTTGTTTCGTTGTTTCGTTGTTTCGTTGTTTCGTTGTTTCGTTGTTTCGTTGGTTCGTTTGTTTCTTTGTCTGTTTGTTCGTTTGTTCGTTTGTTCGTTTGTTCGTTGGTTCGTTGGTTCGTTGGTTCGTTGTTTCGTTGTTTCGTTGTTTCGTTGTTTCGTTGGTTCGTTGGTTCGTTGGTTCGTTGGTTCTTTGGTTCGTTGGTTCGTTGGTTCGTTGGTTCGTTGGTTCGTTGGTTCGTTGGTTCGTTGGTTCGTTGGTTCGTTGGTTGGTTGTTTCGTTGTTTCGTTGTTTCGTTGTTTCGTTGGTTCGTTTGTTTCTTTGTCTGTTTGTTCGTTTGTTCGTTTGTTCGTTTGTTCGTTTGTTCGTTGGTTCGTTGGTTCGTTGGTTCGTTGGTTCGTTGGTTCGTTGGTTCGTTGGTTCGTTGGTTCGTTTGTTCGTTTGTTCGTTGGTTCGTTGGTTCGTTGGTTCGTTGGTTCGTTGGTTCGTTGGTTCGTTGGTTCGTTGGTTCGTTGGTTCGTTGGTTCGTTGTTTCGTTGGATGGTTGGACCGTTGGTTCGTTGGTTCGTTGGTTCGTTGGTTCGTTGTTTCGTTGTTTCGTTGTTTCGTTGTTTCGTTGTTTCGTTGTTTCGTTGTTTCTTTGTTTCGTTGTTTCGTTGTTTCGTTGTTTCGTTGTTTCGTTGTTTCGTTTTTTCGTTGTTTCGTTGTTTCGTTGTTTCGTTGTTTCGTTGTTTCGTTGTTTCGTTGTTTCGTTGTTTCGTTGTTTCGTTGTTTCGTTGTTTCGTTGTTTCGTTGTTTCGTTGTTTCGTTGTTTCGTTGTTTCGTTGTTTCGTTGTTTCGTTGTTTCGTTGTTTCGTTGTTTCGTTGTTTCGTTGTTTCGTTGTTTCGTTGTTTCGTTGTTTCGTTGTTTCGTTGTTTCGTTGTTTCGTTGTTTCGTTGTTTCGTTGTTTCGTTGTTTCGTTGTTTCGTTGTTTCGTTGTTTCTTTGTCTCTTTGTCTCTTTGTTCGCTTGTTCGCTTGTTCGTTTGTTCGTTTGTTCGTTTGTTCGTTTGTTCGTTTGTTCGGTTGTTCGTTTGTTCGTTTGTTCGTTTGTTCGTTTGTTCGTTTGTTCGTTTGTTCGTTTGTTCGTTTGTTCGTTTGTTCGTTTGTTCGTTTGTTCGTTTGTTCGTTTGTTCGTTTGTTCGTTTGTTCGTTTGTTCGTTTGTTCGTTTGTTCGTTTGTTCGTTTGTTCGTTTGTTCGTTTGTTCGTTTGTTCGTTTGTTCGTTTGTTCGTTTGTTCGTTTGTTCGTTTGTTCGTTTGTTCGTTTGTTCGTTTGTTCGTTTGTTCGTTTGTTCGTTTGTTCGTTTGTTCGTTTGTTCGTTTGTTCGTTTGTTCGTTTGTTCGTTTGTTCGTTTGTTCGTTTGTTCGTTTGTTCGTTTGTTCGTTTGTTCGTTTGTTCGTTTGTTCGTTTGTTCGTTTGTTCGTTTGTTCGTTTGTTCGTTTGTTCGTTTGTTCGTTTGTTCGTTGTTCGTTTGTTCGTTTGTTCGTTTGTTCGTTTGTTCGTTGTTCGTTTGTTCGTTTGTTCGTTTGTTCGTTTGTTCGTTTGTTCGTTTGTTCGTTTGTTCGTTTGTTCGTTTGTTCGTTTGTTCGTTTGTTCGTTTGTTCGTTTGTTCGTTTGTTCGTTTGTTCGTTTGTTCGTTTGTTCGTTTGTTCGTTTGTTCGTTTGTTCGTTTGTTCGTTTGTTCGTTTGTTCGTTTGTTCGTTTGTTCGTTTGTTCGTTTGTTCGTTTGTTCGTTGTTCGTTTGTTCGTTTGTTCGTTTGTTCGTTTGTTCGTTGTTCGTTTGTTCGTTTGTTCGTTTGTTCGTTTGTTCGTTTGTTCGTTTGTTCGTTTGTTCGTTTGTTCGTTTGTTCGTTTGTTCGTTTGTTCGTTTGTTCGTTTGTTCGTTTGTTCGTTTGTTCGTTTGTTCGTTTGTTCGTTTGTTCGTTTGTTCGTTTGTTCGTTTGTTCGTTTGTTCGTTTGTTCGTTTGTTCGTTTGTTCGTTTGTTCGTTTGTTCGTTGTTCGTTTGTTCGTTTGTTCGTTTGTTCGTTTGTTCGTTTGTTCGTTTGTTCGTTTGTTCGTTTGTTCGTTTGTTCGTTTGTTCGTTTGTTCGTTTGTTCGTTTGTTCGTTGTTCGTTTGTTCGTTTGTTCGTTTGTTCGTTTGTTCGTTGTTTCGTTGTTTCGTTGTTTCGTTGTTTCGTTGTTCGTTGTTCGTTGTTTCGTTGTTTCGTTGTTTCGTTGTTTCGTTGTTTCGTTGTTTCGTTGTTCGTTGTTTCGTTGTTTCGTTGTTTCGTTGTTTCGTTGGTTCGTTTGTTTCTTTGTCTGTTTGTTCGTTGTTCGTTTGTTCTTTTGTTCGTTTGTTCGTTGGTTCGTTGGTTCGTTGGTTCGTTGGTTCGTTGGTTCGTTGGTTCGTTGGTTCGTTGGTTCGTTGGTTCGTTTGTTCGTTGGTTCGTTGGTTCGTTGGTTCGTTGGTTCGTTGATTCGTTGGTTCGTTGGTTCGTTGGTTCGTTGGTTCGTTGGTTCGTTGGTTCGTTGGTTCGTTGGTTCGTTGGTTCGTTGGTTCGTTTGTTTCTTTGTTTCTTTCTTTCTTTGTTCGTTTGTTCGTTGGTTCGT
>NW_027488254.1:0-8227 GCF_050908995.1 Andrena cerasifolii | reverse complement strand
TTCCAAACCCTCAGTGTGCTGGATTATAGATTCGCGCCTGAATTCCTTTCAAACCCTCAGTGTGCTGGATTCAAGATTCGCGCCTGACGTTCCTCTCCTTCCAAACCCTCAGTGTGCTGGATTATAGATTCGCGCCTGAATTCCTTTCAAACCCTCAGTGTGACGGATTCAATATTCGCGCCTAAGTTCCTTCCAAACCCTCAGTGTGACGGATTCAATATTCGCGCCTAAGTTCCTTCCAAACCCTCAGTGTGACGGATTTAATATTCGCGCCTGGTCTTCCCCCAAAAATCTCAGAGTGCTGGATTTTAGATTCGCGCCTGTCTTTCTCCTTTCCTAATGTCATCGTTCCCAAAAGACCTCACCCGGGACGTGACAACTTTTAAAAAAATTTTAAAAAAAATTTAGAAAAATTTTCAAAAATTAAAAAAAAATAAAAAAAATTTAAAAATTAAAAAAAAATTAAAAATTAAAAAAAAAATTTAAAAATTAAAAAAAAAATTTAAAAATTAAAAAAAAATTTAAAAAAAAAATTTTAAAAAATTTTTAAAAATTAAAAAAAAAAATTTTAAATTTAATAAATTAAAAAAAAATTAAAAACTTTTAAAAAAATTAAAAAAATTTTTTTTTTAAAATTTAAAAAAAAAATAAAAATTAAAAAAAAATATAAGAAAATTTAAAAAAAAATTAAAAAATTGAAAAAATTAAAAAATTAAAAAATTAAAAAAATTAAAATAAAAGGGAAAAAATTAAAAAACATTTTTTGAAATAAAAAAATTATAATTTTTAAAAAATTTTAAAAAAAATTTAGAAAAATTTTCAAAAATTAAAAAAAAATAAAAAAAATTTAAAAATTAAAAAAAATTAAAAATTAAAAAAAAAATTTAAAAATTAAAAAAAAAATTTAAAAATTAAAAAAAAATTTTAAAAAATTTTAAAAATGTTTTAAAAATTAAAAAAAATTATAAGAAAATTTAAAAAAAATTTTAAAAAATTAAAATAAAAGAAAAAAATTTTAAAAAAATTAAAAAACATTTTTTGAAATAAAAAAATTATAATTTTTAAAAAAATTTTAAAAAATTTTAAAAATTTAAAAAAAAAATTTAAAAAAATTAAAAAATTTTGTTTAAAAAATTAAAAAAAAAATTTTTAAGAAAATTTTAAAAATTAAAAAAAGAATTTAAAAATTAAAAAAAAATTTAAAAATTAAAAAAAATTAAAAATTTAAAAAAAAATTTAAAAATTAAAAAAAAAAAATTTAAAAATTAAAAAAAAAATTTTAAAAATTTTAAAAATTTTTTAAAAATTAAAAAAAATATATAAGAAAATTTAAAAAAAATTTAAAAATTTGAAAAAATTAAAAAAAATTAAAAAACATTTTTGAAATAAAAAATAATACTTTTAAAAAATTAAAAAAAAAATTAGAAAAATTTTCAAAAATTAAAAAAATGTTTTAAAAATTAAAAAAAATTATAAGAAAATTTAAAAAAAAATTTAAAAAATTAAAATAAAAGAAAAAAATTTTAAAAAAATTGAAAAACATTTTTTGAAATAAAAAAATTATAATTTTTAAAAAAAATTAAAGAAATTTTAAAAATTTAAAAAAAAATTTTAAAAAATTAAAAAATTTTGTTTAAAAAATTAAAAAAAAAGTTTTAAGAAAATTTTAAAAATTAAAAAAAAGAAAAATAAAAATTTAAAAAAAATTTTAAAAAATTAAAATAAAAGAAAAAAATTAATAAAAAATTAAAAAACATTTTTTGAAATAAAAAAATTATAATTTTAAAAAAAATTAAAAAAATTTTTAAAAATTTAAAAAAAAAATTTAAAAAAATTAAAAAAACTTGTTTAAAAAATTATAAAAAAAGTTTTAAGAAAATTTTAAAAATTAAAAAACATTTTTGAAATAAAAAAATAATACTTTTAAAAAAATTTAAAAAAAAATTAGAAAAATTTTCAAAAAGTAAAAAAAAATAAAAAAAAATTTTAAAAATTAAAAAAAAATTTAAAAATTAAAAAAAATTTAAAAATTAAAAAAAGAATTTAAAAATTAAAAAAAAATTTAAAAATTAAAAAAAAATTTAAAAAAATTTTAAAAAATTTTTAAAAATTAAAAAAAAATATATGAAAATTTAAAAAAAATTTAAAAATTAAAAAAAAATTAAAAAAATTAAAAAAAATTAAAAATATTGTCACGTCCCGGGTGAGGTCTTTTGGGAACGATGACATTAGGAAAGGAGAAAGACAGGCGCGAATCTAAAATCCAGCACTCTGAGATTTTTGGGGGAAGACCAGGCGCGAATATTAAATCCGTCACACTGAGGGTTTGGAAGGAACTTAGGCGCGAATATTGAATCCGTCACACTGAGGGTTTGGAAGGAACTTAGGCGCGAATATTGAATCCGTCACACTGAGGGTTTGAAAGGAATTCAGGCGCGAATCTATAATCCAGCACACTGAGGGTTTGGAAGGAGAGGAACGTCAGGCGCGAATCTTGAATCCAGCACACTGAGGGTTTGAAAGGAATTCAGGCGCGAATCTATAATCCAGCACACTGAGGGTTTGGAAGGAGAGGAACGTCAGGCGCGAATCTTGAATCCAGCACACTGAGGGTTTTGAAGGAGAGGAACGTCAGGCGCGAATCTTGAATCCAGCACACTGAGGATTTTGAAGGAGAGGAACGTCAGGCGCGAATCTTGAATCCAGCACACTGAGGATTTTGAAGGAATTCAGGCGCGAATCTATAATCCAGCACACTAATCGTTTTACAGGGAGGATCGCCAGGCGCGAATTTATAATCCAGCACACTAGTCGACCAGGGAAGTTTAAAGGCTAGAGTGTATTTGGGGAACACCCGTTAGCACTTTGTTTTGGTTTACGTAATATCAGATTTACCGTTGCATAGGCACAAAAAGTTTCCTCGTAATATTTCTTGAGAAATTCGTCTATACGTGCAGCTATGCAAGGGAATGTTAGTAAACACTGTCACTGTTCTCTAGTTCGCAATCCGCGATCAGCTGTTTCGCCGACTCGTTGGTTTGTATCTTAGTACGTTCGTAACTAATGGTTGAACACAAATAACTTGAAGCAAGATTTTAAACAAAGCGATTTATTAACTTCGTTAATCGGTTATTATAATCGTGCGAGGGGGCTTTTAGCATTGGCACAATATTTGTAATATGGTTATAACATTTAATATATATATATGGACATGAGATACAATATAAGTCGTTTAATAATGATCGTTAATAATAATAATATGATAAGATTGCGATAAGCAGGTATAAACAAAATAATAGAATAGTAAGATTGCGATAAGCAGTTATAAACAAAATAATAGAATAGTAAGATTGCGATAAGCAGTTATAAATGAAATAATAGAATTGTAAGATTGCGATAAGCAGTTATAAACGAAATAATTGAATAGTAAGATTGCGATAAGCAGTTATAAACGAAATAATTGAATAGTATGGTATGGTGGTGATATGCACAATAATATTAAGTAATATAAATGGCTTACGGTGATCGTCGAACACTGAGTTTAATATTAACACTTTAAAGATATTCTTTTCAAGTAAGCCTTCTACCGAAGAGATTTCTGTCGAAGAAAGAGTACTCGGCCTGTCAGGACCTCATATTTATGTACTTTCACAGGAGTATTGTGGGGTACGCGCGGTAAAGACCTTGACACATTTCGGTTTAAGACGCAGTAGGACTTCCGGGGTTTTTACAAACGGTACGTCTATTAATAGACGTATTTATGTCACGTACGCCAAATATACGTCGCAATTAGGTTTCTGGGGTTTTTATGACTGCGAAAAGAGATACTCAACTCATCGAATGGATTTCGGGTGTTTTACGGGAAAGGGGTTATTAGAGTGGCTTGGACTTCATGAGTCGTAAAGAGGGGGTTGAGACATGGTCTCGATTTAAGAGGGATTTGTAATGAGGGACTTGTTTGAATTTGTTTTTGGAGGGAATGATTCGTGCCTTGTAAGACGAATAGGCGAAGAGGGTTTTGAAACGATCATCTCGTGATGGGGACCGCTAAGGTACATCAGCGAGGTGGAGGTTTGTATTGATCATCCTGTGTTGTTGACCGCTAAGGTGCAACATCAAGGTGATCGGTGATTGAGGAGATGGGGTAGGAGTTGAGTTTGATAGACTTTAGTGGAGTGATTTTGAGGTTTACTAGTGGAATTGGGAATAGGAAACGCGCGAAAAATCGTGGGACGTTACAATATAAATAATTTAAAAAAATTTGAAATTAAAAAAATCAAAAAGAATAGAAGAAAATTAAAAAATAAATAATTTTTTTAATTTTGTTAAAAATTGAAACAAATTTAAAAAAAATTAAAATTTTTTTAAAAAAATTAAATAATAATAAAGCAAAGAAAATTTAAAAAAAATTTTAAAAATTTTTTAAAAATTTAAAAAAAAAATTTTAAAAAAAATTTAAAAATTAAAAAAATTATTAGAAAATTTAATAAAATATTAAAAATTAAAAAAAAATTTAACAATTAAAAAAAAATTTTTTTACAAATTTAAAAAAAAATTTAAAAAAAAATTTAAAAAAAATTTTTAATAAATATTAAAGATTAAAAAATATAGAAAAAAAATTAAAAAATAAATAATGTTTTTTAATTTTGTTAAAAAATTGAAACAAATATTTAACAAAAAAATTAAAAAATTTAAAAAAAAATTTAAAAAAAATTTTAAAAATTAAAAAACATTTTTGATATAAAAAAATAATACTTTTAAAAAAAATTAAAAAAAATTTAGAAAAATTTTCAAAAATTAAAAAAAAAATTTAAAATTTAATAAATTAAAAAAAATTAAAAACTTTTAAAGAAATTAAAAAAAAATTTTTTTTAAATTTAAAAAAAAAATTAAAAATTAAAAAAAAAATAAGAAAAATTTAAAAAAAAAATTAAAAAATTGAAAAATTAAAAAAATTAAAAAAATTAAAAAAATTAAAATAAAAGGAAAAAAATTAAAAAACATTTTTTGAAATAAAAAAATATAATTTTAAAAAAATTAAAAAATTTTTTTTAAATTTTAAAAAAATTTTAAAAAAAATTAAAAAAATTTGTTTAAAAAATTAAAAAAAAGTTTTAAGAAAATTTTAAAATTAAAAAAACAGTTTTGAAATAAAAAAATAATACTTTTAAAAAAATTTTAAAAAAAATTTAGAAAAATTTTCAAAAAATTAAAAAAAATAAAAAATTTAAAAATTAAAAAAAAATTAAAAATTAAAAAAAAAATTTAAAAATTAAAAAAAAAAAATTTAAAAATTAAAAAAAAAATTTTAAAAATTTTAAAAAATTTTTAAAAATTAAAAAAAATATATAAGAAAATTTTAAAAAAATTTAAAAATTTGAAAAAATTAAAAAAAATTAAAAAACATTTTTGAAATAAAAATAATACTTTTAAAAAAATTAAAAAAAAATTTAGAAAAATTTTCAAAAATTAAAAAAATGTTTTAAAAATTAAAAAAAATTATAAGAAAATTTAAAAAAAATTTTAAAAAATTAAAATAAAAGAAAAAAATTTAAAAAAAATTAAAAAACATTTTTTGAAATAAAAAAATTATAATTTTTAAAAAAATTTTAAAAAATTTTAAAAATTTAAAAAAAAATTTTAAAAAATTAAAAAATTTTGTTTAAAAAATTAAAAAAAAAAGTTTTAAGAAAATTTTAAAAATTAAAAAAAAATTTAAAAAAAGAAAAATAAAAATTTAAAAATTAAAAAAAAATGTAAAAATGTAAAAAAATTAAAAAAATTAAAAATATAAATAATTTAAAAAAAAATTTAAAAAAATTAAAAATAAATAATTTTTTTAATTGTGTTAAAAATTGAAACAAATTTAAAAAAAATTTTAAATTTTTTAAAACATTTAAATAAAAAAAAGCAAAGAAATTTTTAAAAAATTTTAAAAAATTAAAAAAAAATTAAAAAAAATTTCAAAATTAAAAAAAAGTATAAGAAAATTTAAAAAAAATTTAAAAATTTGAAAAAATTAAAAAAAAATTAAAAAAACATTTTTGAAATAAAAAATAATACTTTTAAAAAAATTAAAAAAAAATTTAGAAAAATTTTCAAAAATTAAAAAAATGTTTTAAAAATTAAAAAAAATTATAAGAAAATTTAAAAAAAAATTTAAAAAATTAAAATAAAAGAAAAAAATTTTAAAAAAATTAAAAAACATTTTTTGAAATAAAAAAATTATAATTTTAAAAAAAAATTAAAAAATTTTTTAAAAATTTTTTAAAAATTTAAAAAAATTAAAAAAAAACTTGTTTAAAAAATTATAAAAAAAAGTTTTAAGAAAATTTTAAAAATTAAAAAACATTTTTGAAATAAAAAAATAATACTTTTAAAAAAATTAAAAAAAAATTAGAAAAATTTTCAAAAATTAAAAATTAAAAACAAAATTTAAAAATTAAAAAAAAAATTTAAAAATTAAAAAAAAATTTTAAAATTTTTTTAAAAATTAAAAAAATATATAAGAAAATTTTAAAAAAATTTAAAATTTGAAAAAATTAAAAAAAATTAAAATACATTTTTGAAATAAAAATAATACTTTTAAAAAAATTAAAAAAAAATTTAGAAAAATTTTCAAAAATTAAAAAAATGTTTTAAAAATTAAAAAAAATTATAAGAAAATTTAAAAAAAATTTTAAAAAATTAAAATAAAAGAAAAAAATTTAAAAAAAATTAAAAAACATTTTTTGAAATAAAAAAAATTATAATTTTTAAAAAAATTTTAAAAAATTTTAAAAATTTAAAAAAAAATTTAAAAAAATTAAAAAATTTTGTTTAAAAAATTAAAAAAAAAAGTTTTAAGAAAATTTTAAAAATTAAAAAAAAAATAAAAAAAGAAAAAAAAATTTAAAAATTAAAAAAAAATGTAAAAGTGTAAAAAAATTAAAAAAATTAAAAATATAAATAATTTAAAAAAAAATTTTAAAAAATTAAAAAATAAATAATTTTTTTAATTGTGTTAAAAATTGAAACAAATTTAAAAAAAATTTAGAATTTTTTAAAACATTTAAATAAAAATAAAGCAAAGAAATTTTTTTAAAAAATTTTAAAAAATTAAAAAAAAAATTAAAAAAATTTTTAAAATTAAAAAAAAGTATAAGAAAATTTAAAAAAAAAATTAAAAAATTGAAAAAATTAAAAAAATTAAAAAAATTAAAATAAAAGGAAAAAAATTAAAAAACATTTTTTGAAATAAAAAAATTATAATTTTTAAAAAAATTAAAAAAATTTTTTTATTTTTTAAAAAAATTTAAAAAAAATTAAAAAAATTTAAAAAAAATTAAAAAAATTTGTTTAAAAAATTAAAAAAAAAGTTTTAAGAAAATTTTAAAAATTAAAAAACAGTTTTGAAATAAAAAAATAATACTTTTAAAAAAATTTAAAAAAAAATTTAGAAAAATTTTCAAAAATTAAAAATTAAAAACAAAATTTAAAAATTAAAAAAAAAAATTTAAAAATTAAAAAAAATTTTAAAAAATTTTTAAAAATTAAAAAAAATATATAAGAAAATTTTAAAAAAATTTAAAAATTTGAAAAAATTAAAAAAAATTAAAAAACATTTTTGAAATAAAAATAATACTTTTAAAAAAATTAAAAAAAAATTTAGAAAAATTTTCAAAAATTAAAAAAATGTTTTAAAAATTAAAAAAAATTATAAGAAAATTTAAAAAAAATTTTAAAAAATTAAAATAAAAGAAAAAAATTTAAAAAAAATTAAAAAACATTTTTTGAAATAAAAAAATTATAATTTTTAAAAAAATTTAAAAAAATTTTAAAAATTTAAAAAAATTTTAAAAATTTAAAAAAAAAAATTTAAAAAATTAAAAAATTTTGTTTAAAAAATTAAAAAAAAAGTTTTAAGAAAATTTTAAAAATTAAAAAAAAAATTAAAAAAAAGAAAAAAAAATTTAAAAATTAAAAAAAATGTAAAAATGTAAAAAAATTAAAAAAATTAAAAATATAAATAATTTAAAAAAAATTTTAAAAAATTAAAAAATAAATAATTTTTTTAATTGTGTTAAAAATTGAAACAAATTTAAAAAAAATTTAAATTTTTTTAAAACATTTAAATAAAAATAAAGCAAAGAAATTTTTTTAAAAAATTTTAAAAAATTAAAAAAAAATTAAAAAAATTTTTAAAATTAAAAAAAAAGTATAAGAAAATTTAAAAAAAATTTAAAAA
>NW_027488253.1:5000-8240 GCF_050908995.1 Andrena cerasifolii | reverse complement strand
TGACCGACCGACCGACCGACGGACTGACTGATCGACTGACCGACTGAGCGACCGACCGACCGACGGACTGACTGACCGACTGACCGACTGACCGACCAACCGACCGACTGACCGACCGACCGACCGACGGACTGACTGACCGACCGACCGACCGACTGAGCGACCGACCGACCGAACGACCGACCGACCGACCCACCGACCGACCGACCGACCGACCGACCGACCGACTGACCGACCGACCGACCGACCGACCGACTGACCGACCGACTGACCGACCGACCGACCGACCGACAGACCGACCGACCGAACGACCAACCGACCGACGGACTGACTGACCGACTGACCGACTGACCGACTGACCGACCGACCGGCCGACCGACCGACCGACCGACCGACCGACCGACCGACCGACCGACCGACCGACCGACCGACCGACCGACCGACTGACCGACCGTCCGACCGACGGACTGACTGACCGACTGACGGACTGACCGACCGACCGACCGACGGACTGACTGACCGACTGACCGACCCACCGACCGACCGACCGACCGACCGACCGACCGACCGACCGACGGACTGACTGACCGACTGACCGACTGACCGACTGACCGACTGACCGACCGACCGACCGACGGACTGACTGACCGACTGACCGACTGACCGACCGACCGACCGAACGACCGACCGAACGACCGACCGACCGACCGACCGACCGTCCGACGGACTGACTGACCGACTGACCGACTGACCGACTGATCGACTGACCGACTGAGCGACCGACCGACCGACGGACTGACTGACCGACTGACCGACTGACCGACCGACCGACCGACTGACCGACCGACCGACCGACGGACTGACTGACCGACCGACCGACCGACTGAGCGACCGACCGACCGAACGACCGACCGACCGACCCACCGACCGACCGACCGACTGACCGACCGACCGACCGACCGACCGACCGACCGACCGACCGTCCGACCGACGGACTGACTGACCGACTGACGGACTGACCGACCGACCGACCGACGGACTGACTGACCGACTGACCGACCCACCGACCGACCGACCGACCGACCGACCGACCGACCGACCGACCGACGGACTGACTGACCGACTGACCGACTGACCGACTGACCGACTGACCGACCGACCGACCGACGGACTGACTGACTGACCGACTGACCGACCGACCGACCGAACGACTGACCGAACGACCGACCGACCGACGGACCGACTGACCGACTGACCGACCGACCGACTGACCGACTGACCGACTGACCGACTGACCGACCGACCGACCGACTGACCGACCGACCGACCGACGGACTGACTGACCGACCGACCGACCGACTGAGCGACCGACCGACCGAACGACCGACCGACCGACCCACCGACCGACCGACCGACCGACCGACCGACTGACCGACCGACCGACCGACCGACTGACCGACCGACTGACCGACCGACCGACCGACCGACAGACCGACCGACCGAACGACCAACCGACCGACGGACTGACTGACCGACTGACCGACTGACCGACTGACCGACCGACCGGCCGACCGACCGACCGACCGACCGACCGACCGACCGACCGACCGACCGACCGACCGACCGACCGACCGACTGACCGACCGTCCGACCGACGGACTGACTGACGGACTGACTGACCGACTGACCGACTGACCGACTGACCGACTGACCGACTGACCGACTGACCGACTGACCGACTGACCGACCGACCGACCGACGGAGTGACTGACCGACTGACCGACCGACCGACCGACTGACTGACCGACTGACCGACTGACCGACCGACCGACCGACCGACCGACCGACCGACCGACCGACCGACTGACCGACTGACCGACCGTCCGACCGACGGACTGACTGACCGACTGACGGACTGACCGACCGACCGACTGACGGACTGACCGACCGTCCGACCGACGGACTGACGGACCGACTGACCGACTGACCGACCGACCGACCGACCGACCGACCGAACGACCAACCGACCGACCGACCGACCGACCGACCGACCGACCGACCGACGGACTGACTGACCGACTGACCGACTGACCGACTGACTGACCGACCGACCGACGGACTGACTGACCGACTGACCGACTGACCGACTGACTGACCGACTGACCGACCGACCGACCGACGGACTGACTGATCGACTGACCGACTGAGCGACCGACCGACCGACGGACTGACTGACCGACTGACCGACTGACCGACCGACCGACCGACTGACCGACCGACCGACCGACGGACTGACTGACCGACCGACCGACCGACTGAGCGACCGACCGACCGAACGACCGACCGACCGACCCACCGACCGACCGACCGACCGACCGACCGACCGACTGACCGACCGACCGACCGACCGACCGACTGACCGACCGACTGACCGACCGACCGACCGACCGACCGACCGACCGACCGAACGACCGAACGACTGACCGAACGACCGACCGACCGACCGACCGACCGACCGACCGACGGACTGCCTGACCGACTGACCGACCGACCGACCGACCGACCGACCGACGGACTGACTGACCGACTGACCGACTGACCGACTGACCGACCGACCGGCCGACCGACCGACCGACCGACTGACCGACTGACCGACCGACCGACCGACCGACCGACCGACCGACCGACCGACCGACCGACCGACCGACGGACTGACTGACCGACTGAACGACTAACCGACCGACCGACCGACCGACCGACGGACCGACGGACTGACTGACCGACTGACCGACTGACCGACCGACCGACCGAACGACTGACCGAACGACCGACCGACCGACCGACCGACCGACCGACCGACGGACTGCCTGACCGACTGACCGACCGACCGGCCGACCGACCGACCGACCGACCGACCGACGGACTGACTGATCGACTGACCGACTGACCGACTGACCGACCTACCGACCGACCGACTGACCGACTGACCGACCCTACGACCGAACGACCGACCGACCGACCGACCGACCGACCGACCGACCGACCGACCGACCGACCGACCGACCGACCGACCGACCGACCGACCGACCGACCGACCGACCGACCGACGGACTGCCTGACCGACTGACCGACCGACCGGCCGACCGACCGACCGACCGACCGACGGACTGACTGATCGACTGACCGACTGACCGACTGACCGACCTACCGACCGACCGACTGACCGACTGACCGACCCTA
>NW_027488251.1:0-8253 GCF_050908995.1 Andrena cerasifolii | reverse complement strand
GAACAAAAGAACAAACGAACAAACGAACAAACGAACAAACGAACAAACGAACAAACAAACAAACGAACAAACGAACAAACGAACAAACAGACAAAGAAACAAACGAACCAACGAACAAAAGAACAAACGAACAAACGAACAAACGAAACAACGAAACAACGAAACAACGAAACAACGAAACAACGAAACAACGAAACAACGAAACAACGAAACAACGAAACAACGAAACAACGAAACAACGAAACAACGAAACAACGAAACAACGAAACAACGAAACAACGAAACAACGAAACAACGAAACAACGAAACAACGAAACAACGAAACAACGAAACAACGAAACAACGAAACAACGAAACAACGAAACAACGAAACAACGAAACAACGAAACAACGAAACAACGAAACATAGAAACAACGAAACAACGAAACAACGAAACAACGAAACAACGAAACAACGAAACAACGAACCAACGAACCAACGAAACAACGAAACAACGAAACAACGAACCAGAGAACCAACGAACCAACGAACCAACGATCCAACGAACCAACGAACCAACGAACCAACGAACCAACGAACCAACGAACCAACGAACCAACGAACCAACGAACAAACGAACCAACGAACAAACGAACAAACGAACAAACGAACAAACGAACAAACGAACAAACGAACAAACGAACAAACGAACAAACGAACAAACGAACAAACGAACAAACGAACAAACGAACAAACCAACAAACGAACAAACGAACCAACGAACAAACGAACAAACGAACAAACGAGAAAACGAACAAACGAACAAAAGAACAAAAGAACAAACGAACAAACGAACAAACGAACAAACGAACAAACAAACAAACGAACAAACGAACAAACGATCAAACAGACAATGAAACAAACGAACCAACGAACAAAAGAACAAACGAACAAACGAACAAACGAACAAACGAACAAACGAACCAACGAACCAACGAAACAACGAAACAACGAAACAACGAAACAACGAAACAACGAAACAACGAAACAACGAAACAACGAAACAACGAAACAACGAAACAACGAAACAACGAAACAACGAAACAACGAAACAACGAAACAACGAAACAACGAAACAACGAAACATAGAAACAACGAAACAACGAAACAACGAAACAACGAAACAACGAAACAACGAACCAACGAACCAACGAAACAACGAAACAACGAAACAACGAACCAGAGAACCAACGAACCAACGAACCAACGATCCAACGAACCAACGAACCAACGAACCAACGAACCAACGAACCAACGAACCAACGAACCAACGAACCAACGAACAAACGAACCAACGAACAAACGAACAAACGAACAAACGAACAAACGAACAAACGAACAAACGAACAAACGAACAAACGAACAAACGAACAAACGAACAAACCAACAAACGAACAAACGAACCAACGAACAAACGAACAAACGAACAAACGAGAAAACGAACAAACGAACAAAAGAACAAAAGAACAAACGAACAAACGAACAAACGAACAAACGAACAAACAAACAAACGAACAAACGAACAAACGATCAAACAGACAATGAAACAAACGAACCAACGAACAAAAGAACAAACGAACAAACGAACAAACGAACAAACGAACAAACGAACCAACGAACCAACGAACCAACGAACCAACGAACCAACGAACCAACGAACCAACGAACCAACGAACAAACGAACCAACGAACAAACGAACAAACGAACCAACGAACAAACGAACAAACGAGAAAACGAACAAACGAACAAAAGAACAAAAGAACAAACGAACAAACGAACAAACGAACAACGAACAAACGAACAAACGAACAAACGAACAAACGAACAAACGAACAAACGAACAAACGAACAAACGAACAAACGAACAAAACAGACAAAGAAACAAACGAACCAACGAAACAACGAAACAACGAAACAACGAAACAACGAAAACAACGAAACAACGAAACAACGAAACAACGAAACAACGAAACAACGAAACAACGAAACAACGAAACAACGAAACAACGAAACAACGAAACAACGAACCAACGAACCAACGAAACCAACGAACAAACGAACCAACGAACCAACGAACCAACGAACCAACGAACCAACGAACAAACGAACCAACGAATCAACGAACCAACGAACAAACGAACCAACGAACAAACGAACAAACGAACAAACGAACAAACGAACAAACCAACAAACGAACAAACGAACCAACGAACCAACGAACAAACGAACAAACGAGAAAACGAACAAACGAACAAAAGAACAAAAGAACAAACGAACAAACGAACAAACGAACAAACGAACAAACGAACAAACGAACAAACGAACAAACGAACAAACGAACAAACGAACAAACGAACAAACGAACAAACGAACAAACGAACAAACGAACAAACGAACAAACGAACAAACGAACAAACGAACAAACGAACAAACGAACAAACGAACAAACGAACAAACAGACAAAGAAACAAACGAACCAACGAAACAACGAAACAACGAAACAACGATGCAACGAAACAACGAAACAACGAAACAACGAAACAACGAAACAACGAAACAACGAAACAACGAAACAACGAAACAACGAAACAACGAAACAACGAAACAACGAAACAACGAAACAACGAACCAACGAACAAACGAACAAAAGAACAAAAGAACAAACGAACAAACGAACAAACGAACAAACGAACAAACGAACAAACGAACAACGAACAAACGAACAAACGAACAAACGAAACAACGAAACAACGAAACAACGATACAACGAAACAACGAAACAACGAAACAACGAAACAACGAAACAACGAAACAACGAAACAACGAAACAACGAAACAACGAAACAACGAAACAACGAAACAACGAAACAACGAAGCAACGAAACAACGAAACAACGAAACATAGAAACAACGAAACAACGAAACAACGAAACAACGAAACAACGAAACAACGAAACAACGAACCAACGAACCAACGAACCAACGAAACAACGAAACAACGAAACAACGAAACAACGAACCAGAGAACCAACGAACCAACGAACCAACGATCCAACGAACCAACGAACCAACGAACCAACGAACCAACGAACCAACGAACCAACGAACAAACGAACCAACGAACAAACGAACAAACGAACAAACACGAACAAACGAACAAACGAACAAACGAACAAACGAACAAACGAACAAACGAACAAACGAACAAACGAACAAACGAACAAACGAACAAACGAACAAACCAACAAACGAACAAACGAACCAACGAACAAACGAACAAACGAGAAAACGAACAAACGAACAAAAGAACAAAAGAACAAACGAACAAACGAACAAACGAACAAACGAACAAACAAACAAACGAACAAACGAACAAACGAACAAACAGACAAAGAAACAAACGAACCAACGAACAAAAGAACAAACGAACAAACGAACAAACGAAACAACGAAACAACGAAACAACGAAACAACGAAACAACGAAACAACGAAACAACGAAACAACGAAACAACGAACCAACGAACAAACGAACCAACGAACAAACGAACAAACGAACAAACGAACAAACGAACAAACGAAGAAACCAACAAACGAACAAACGAACCAACGAACAAACGAACAAACGAGAAAACGAACAAACGAACAAAAGAACAAAAGAACAAACGAACAAACGAACAAACGAACAACGAACAAACGAACAAACGAACAAACGAACAAACGAACAAACGAACAAACGAACAAACAGACAAAGAAACAAACGAACCAACGAAACAACGAAACAACGAAACAACGAAACAACGAAACAACGAAACAACGAAACAACGAAACAACGAAACAACGAAACATCGAAACAACGAAACAACGAAACAACGAAACAACGAAACAACGAAACAACGAACACGAACCAACGAACCAACGAACAAACGAACAAACGAACAAACGAACAAACGAACAAACGAACAAACCAACAAACGAACAAACGAACCAACGAACCAACGAACAAACGAACAAACGAGAAAACGAACAAACGAACAAAAGAACAAAAGAACAAACGAACAAACGAACAAACGAACAAACGAACAAACGAACAAACGAACAAACGAACAAACGAACAAACGAACAAACGAACAAACGAACAAACGAACAAACGAACAAACGAACAAACGAACAAACGAACAAACGAACAAACGAACAAACAGACAAAGAAACAAACGAACCAACGAAACAACGAAACAACGAAACAACGAAACAACGATGCAACGAAACAACGAAACAACGAAACAACGAAACAACGAAACAACGAAACAACGAAACAACGAAACAACGAAACAACGAAACAACGAAACAACGAAACAACGAAACAACGAAACAACGAAACAACGAAACAACGAAACAACGAAACAACGAAACAACGAAACAACGAAACAACGAAACAACGAAACAACGAAACAACGAACCAACGAACAAACGAACAAAAGAACAAAAGAACAAACGAACAAACGAACAAACGAACAAACGAACAAACGAACAAACGAACAAACGAACCAACGAAACAACGAAACAACGACACAACGAAACAACGAAACAACGAAACAACGAAACAACGAAACAACGAAACAACGAAACAACGAAACAACGAAACAACGAAACAACGAAGCAACGAAACAACGAAACAACGAAACATAGAAACAACGAAACAACGAAACAACGAAACAACGAAACAACGAAACAACGAAACAACGAAACAACGAAACAACGAACCAACGAACCAACGAAACAACGAAACAACGAAACAACGAAACAACGAACCAGAGAACCAACGAACCAACGAACCAACGATCCAACGAACAAACGAACCAACGAACAAACGAACCAACGAACAAACGAACAAACGAACAAACGAACAAACGAACAAACGAACAAACGAACAAACGAACAAACGAACAAACGAACAAACGAACAAACGAACAAACCAACAAACGAACAAACGAACCAACGAACAAACGAACAAACGAACAAACGAGAAAACGAACAAACGAACAAAAGAACAAAAGAACAAACGAACAAACGAACAAACGAACAAACGAACAAACAAACAAACGAACAAACGAACAAACGATCAAACAGACAATGAAACAAACGAACCAACGAACAAAAGAACAAACGAACAAACGAACAAACGAACAACACGAACAAACGAACCAACGAACCAACGAACCAACGAACCAACGAACCAACGAACCAACGAACCAACGAACCAACGAACAAACGAACCAACGAACAAACGAACAAACGAACCAACGAACAAACGAACAAACGAGAAAACGAACAAACGAACAAAAGAACAAAAGAACAAACGAACAAACGAACAAACGAACAACGAACAAACGAACAAACGAACAAACGAACAAACGAACAAACGAACAAACGAACAAACGAACAAACGAACAAACAGACAAAGAAACAAACGAACCAACGAAACAACGAAACAACGAAACAACGAAACAACGAAACAACGAAACAACGAAACAACGAAACAACGAAACAACGAAACAACGAAACAACGAAACAACGAAACAACGAAACAACGAAACAACGAACCAACGAACCAACGAACCAACGAACAAACGAACCAACGAACCAACGAACCAACGAACCAACGAACCAACGAACAAACGAACCAACGAACCAACGAACCAACGAACAAACGAACCAACGAACAAACGAACAAACGAACAAACGAACAAACGAACAAACCAACAAACGAACAAACGAACCAACGAACCAACGAACAAACGAACAAACGAGAAAACGAACAAACGAACAAAAGAACAAAAGAACAAACGAACAAACGAACAAACGAACAAACGAACAAACGAACAAACGAACAAACGAACAAACGAACAAACGAACAAACGAACAAACGAACAAACGAACAAACGAACAAACGAACAAACGAACAAACGAACAAACGAACAAACGAACAAACGAACAAACGAACAAACAGACAAAGAAACAAACGAACCAACGAAACAACGAAACAACGAAACAACGATGCAACGAAACAACGAAACAACGAAACAACGAAACAACGAAACAACGAAACAACGAAACAACGAAACAACGAAACAACGAAACAACGAAACAACGAAACAACGAAACAACGAAACAACGAAACAACGAAACAACGAAACAACGAAACATAGAAACAACGAAACAACGAAACAACGAAACAACGAAACAACGAAACAACGAAACAACGAACCAACGAACCAACGAAACAACGAAACAACGAAACAACGAAACAACGAACCAGAGAACCAACGAACCAACGAACCAACGATCCAACGAACCAACGAACCAACGAACCAACGAACCAACGAACCAACGAACCAACGAACAAACGAACCAACGAACAAACGAACAAACGAACAAACGAACAAACGAACAAACGAACAAACGAACAAACGAACAAACGAACAAACGAACAAACGAACAAACGAACAAACGAAAAAACGAACAAACCAACAAACGAACAAACGAACCAACGAACAAACGAACAAACGAGAAAACGAACAAACGAACAAAAGAACAAAAGAACAAACGAACAAACTAACAAACGAACAAACGAACAAACGAACAAACAAACAAACGAACAAACGAACAAACGAACAAACAGACAAAGAAACAAACGAACCAACGAACAAAAGAACAAACGAACAAACGAACAAACGAAACAACGAAACAACGAAACAACGAAACAACGAAACAACGAAACAACGAAACAACGAAACAACGAAACAACGAACCAACGAACAAACGAACCAACGAACAAACGAACAAACGAACAAACGAACAAACAGACAAAGAAACAAACGAACCAACGAACAAAAGAACAAACGAACAAACGAACAAACGAAACAACGAAACAACGAAACAACGAAACAACGAAACAACGAAACAACGAAACAACGAAACAACGAAACAACGAAACAACGAAACAACGAACCAACGAACAAACGAACAAACGAACAAACGAACAAACGAACAAACGAAGAAACAAACAAACGAACAAACGAACCAACGAACAAACGAACAAACGAGAAAACGAACAAACGAACAAAAGAACAAAAGAACAAACGAACAAACGAACAAACGAACAACGAACAAACGAACAAACGAACAAACGAACAAACGAACAAACGAACAAACGAACAAACGAACAAACGAACAAACGAACAAACGAACAAACGAACAAACGAACAAACGAACCAACGAAACAACGAAACAACGAAACAACGAAACAACGAAACAACGAAACAACGAAACAACGAAACAACGAAACAACGAAACAACGAAACAACGAAACAACGAAACAACGAAACAACGAAACAACGAAACAACGAAACAACGAAACAACGAAACAACGAAACAACGAAACAACGAAACAACGAAACAACGAAACAACGAAACAACGAAACATAGAAACAACGAAACAACGAAACAACGAAACAACGAAACAACGAAACAACGAAACAACGAACCAACGAACCAACGAACAACGAAACAACGAAACAACGAAACAACGAACCAGAGAACCAACGAACCAACGAACCAACGATCCAACGAACCAACGAACCAACGAACCAACGAACCAACGAACCAACGAACCAACGAACCAACGAACCAACGAACAAACGAACCAACGAACAAACGAACAAACGAACAAACGAACAAACGAACAAACGAACAAACGAACAAACGAACAAACGAACAAACGAACAAACGAACAAACGAACAAACCAACAAACGAACAAACGAACCAACGAACAAACGAACAAACGAACAAACGAGAAAACGAACAAACGAACAAAAGAACAAAAGAACAAACGAACAAACGAACAAACGAACAAACGAACAAACAAACAAACGAACAAACGAACAAACGATCAAACAGACAATGAAACAAACGAACCAACGAACAAAAGAACAAACGAACAAACGAACAAACGAACAAACGAACAAACGAACCAACGAACCAACGAACCAACGAACCAACGAACCAACGAACCAACGAACCAACGAACCAACGAACAAACGAACCAACGAACAAACGAACAAACGAACCAACGAACAAACGAACAAACGAGAAAACGAACAAACGAACAAAAGAACAAAAGAACAAACGAACAAACGAACAAACGAACAAC
>NW_027488250.1:0-8266 GCF_050908995.1 Andrena cerasifolii | reverse complement strand
TTCGTTGTTTCGTTGTTTCGTTGTTTCGTTGTTTCGTTGTTTCGTTGTTTCGTTGTTTCGTTGTTTCGTTGTTTCGTTGTTTCGTTGTTTCGTTGTTTCGTTGTTTCGTTGTTTCGTTGTTTCGTTGGTTCGTTGGTTCGTTGGTTCGTTGGTACGTTGGATCGTTGGTTCGTTGGTTCGTTTGTTCGTTGGTTCGTTGGTTCGTTGGTTCGTTGGTTCGTTGGTTCGTTGGTTCGTTTGTTCGTTGGTTCGTTGGTTCGTTGGTTCGTTGGTTCGTTGGTTCGTTGGTTCGTTGGTTCGTTGGTTCGGTGGTGCGTTGGTTCGTTGGTTCGTTGGTTCGTTGGTTCGTTGGTTCGTTGGTTCGTTGGTTCGTTGGTTCGGTGGTTCGTTGGTTCGTTGATTCGTTGTTTCGTTGGTTCGTTGGTTCGTTGTTTCGTTGGTTCGTTTGTTCGTTTGTTCGTTTGTTCGTTGGTTCGTTGGTTCGTTGGTTCGTTGGTTCGCTGGTTCGTTGGTTCGTTGGTTCGTTGGTTCGTTGGTTCGTTGGTTCGTTGATTCGTTGTTTCGTTGGTTCGTTGGTTCGTTGTTTCGTTGGTTCGTTGGTTCGTTGGTTCGGTGGTTCGTTGGTTCGTTGGATCGTTGGTTCGTTGGTTCGTTGGTTCGTTGGTTCGTTGGTTCGTTGGTTCGTTTGTTCGTTGGTTCGTTGGTTCGTTGGTTCGTTGGTTCGATGGTTCGTTGGTTCGTTGGTTCGTTGGTTCGGTGGTTCGTTGGTTCGTTGGTTCGTTGGTTCGTTGGTTCGTTGGTTCGGTGGTTCGGTGGTTCGTTGGTTCGTTGGTTCGTTGGTTCGTTGGTTCGTTTGTTCGTTTGTTCGTTGGTTCGTTGGTTCGTTGGTTCGTTGGTTCGTTGATTCGTTGTTTCGTTGGTTCGTTGGTTCGTTGTTTCGTTGGTTCGTTGGTTCGTTGGTTCGTTTGTTCGTTGGTTCGTTGGTTCGTTGGTTCGTTGGTTCGTTTGTTCGTTTGTTCGTTTGTTCGTTGGTTCGTTGGTTCGTTGGTCCGTTGGTTCGTTGGTTCGTTGTTTCGTTGTTTCGTTGTTTCGTTGTTTCGTTGCTTCGTTGTTTCGTTGTTTCGTTGTTTCGTTGTTTCGTTGTTTCGTTGGTTCTTTTGTTTCTTTGTCACTTTGTTCGTTGGCTCGTTTGTTCGTTGGTTCGTTGGTTCGTTGAATCGTTGGTTCGTTGGTTCGTTGGTTCGTTGGTTCGTTGGTTCGTTGGTTCGTTGGTTCGTTGATTCGTTGTTTCGTTGGTTCGTTGGTTCGTTGTTTCGTTGGTTCGTTGGTTCGTTGGTTCGTTGTTTCGTTGGTTCGTTGGTTCGTTGGTTCGTTTGTTCGTTGGTTCGTTGTTTCGTTGTTTCGTTGGTTCTTTTGTTTCTTTGTCACTTTGTTCGTTGGCTCGTTTGTTCGTTGGTTCGTTGGTTCGTTGAATCGTTGGTTCGTTGGTTCGTTTTGTTCGTTTGTTCGTTTGTTCGTTTGTTCGTTTGTTCGTTTGTTCGTTGGTTCGTTGGTTCGTTGGTTCGTTGGTTCGTTGTTTCGTTGTTTCGTTGTTTCGTTGTTTCGTTGTTTCGTTGTTTCGTTGTTTCGTTGTTTCGTTGTTTCGTTGTTTCGTTGTTCGTTGTTCGTTGTTTCGTTGTTTCGTTGTTTCGTTGTTTCGTTGTTTCGTTGTTTCGTTGTTTCGTTGTTTCGTTGTTTCGTTGTTTCGTTGTTTCGTTGTTTCGTTGTTTTCGTTGTTTCGTTGTTTCGTTGTTTCGTTGTTTCGTTGTTTCGTTGTTTCGTTGTTTCGTTGTTTCGTTGTTTCGTTGTTTCGTTGTTTCGTTGTTTCGTTGTTTCGTTGTTTCGTTGTTTCGTTGTTTCGTTGTTTCGTTGTTTCGTTGTTTCGTTGTTTCGTTGTTTCGTTGTTTCGTTGTTTCGTTGTTTCGTTGTTTCGTTGTCTCGTTGTCTCGTTGTTTCGTTGTTTCGTTGTCTCGTTGTTTCGTTGTTTCGTTGTTTCGTTGTTTCGTTGTTTCGTTGTTTCGTTGTTTCGTTGTTTCGTTGTTTCGTTGTTTCGTTGTTTCGTTGTTTCGTTGTTTCGTTGTTTCGTTGCTTCGTTGCTTCGTTGCTTCGTTGCTTCGTTGCTTCGTTGCTTCGTTGTTTCGTTGTTTCGTTGTTTCGTTGTTTCGTTGTTTCGTTGTTTCGTTGTTTCGTTGTTTCGTTGTTTCGTTGTTTCGTTGTTTCGTTGTTTCGTTGTTTCGTTGTTTCGTTGGTTCGTTGGTTCGTTGGTTCGTTTGTTCGTTGGTTCGTTGGTTCGTTGGTTCGTTGGTTCGTTGGTTCGTTGGTTCGTTGGTTCGTTGGTTCGGTGGTTCGTTGGTTCGTTGGTTCGTTGGTTCGTTGGTTCGTTGGTTCGGTGGTTCGGTGGTTCGTTGGTTCGTTGGTTCGTTGGTTCGTTGGTTCGTTGGTTCGTTTGTTCGTTTGTTCGTTTGTTCGTTGGTTCGTTGGTTCGTTGGTTCGTTGGTTCGTTGGTTCGTTGATTCGTTGTTTCGTTGGTTCGTTGGTTCGTTGTTTCGTTGGTTCGTTGGTTCGTTGGTTCGTTGGTTCGTTTGTTCGTTGGTTCGTTGGTTCGTTGGTTCGTTGGTTCGTTTGTTCGTTTGTTCGTTGGTTCGTTGGTTCGTTGGTCCGTTGGTTCGTTGGTTCGTTGTTTCGTTGTTTCGTTGTTTCGTTGTTTCGTTGCTTCGTTGCTTCGTTGTTTCGTTGTTTCGTTGTTTCGTTGTTTCGTTGTTTCGTTGTTTCGTTGGTTCTTTTGTTTCTTTGTCACTTTGTTCGTTGGCTCGTTTGTTCGTTGGTTCGTTTGTTCGTTGGTTCATTGGTTCGTTGGTTCGTTGGTTCGTTGGTTCGTTGGTTCGTTGGTTCGTTGGTTCGTTGGTTCGTTGGTTCGTTGGTTCGTTGGTTCGTTGGTTCGTTGGTTCGTTGTTTCGTTGGTTCGTTGGTTCGTTGGTTCGGTGGTTCGTTGGTTCGTTGGATCGTTGGTTCGTTGGTTCGTTGGTTCGTTGGTTCGTTGGTTCGTTGGTTCGTTTGTTCGTTGGTTCGTTGGTTCGTTGGTTCGTTGGTTCGATGGTTCGTTGGTTCGTTGGTTCGTTGGTTCGGTGGTTCGTTGGTTCGTTGGTTCGTTGGTTCGTTGGTTCGTTGGTTCGGTGGTTCGGTGGTTCGTTGGTTCGTTGGTTCGTTGGTTCGTTGGTTCGTTTGTTCGTTTGTTCGTTGGTTCGTTGGTTCGTTGGTTCGTTGGTTCGTTGGTTCGTTGATTCGTTGTTTCGTTGGTTCGTTGGTTCGTTGTTTCGTTGGTTCGTTGGTTCGTTGGTTCGTTTGTTCGTTGGTTCGTTGGTTCGTTGGTTCGTTGGTTCGTTTGTTCGTTTGTTCGTTGGTTCGTTGGTTCGTTGGTCCGTTGGTTCGTTGGTTCGTTGTTTCGTTGTTTCGTTGTTTCGTTGTTTCGTTGCTTCGTTGTTTCGTTGTTTCGTTGTTTCGTTGTTTCGTTGTTTCGTTGGTTCTTTTGTTTCTTTGTCACTTTGTTCGTTGGCTCGTTTGTTCGTTGGTTCGTTGGTTCGTTGAATCGTTGGTTCGTTGGTTCGTTGGTTCGTTGGTTCGTTGGTTCGTTTGTTCGTTGTTCGTTGGTTCGTTGGTTCGTTGTTGGTTCGTTGGTTCGTTGGTTCGTTGTTTCGTTGTTTCGTTGTTTCGTTGTTTCGTTGTTTCGTTGTTTCGTTGTTTCGTTGTTTCGTTGTTTCGTTGTTTCGTTGTTTCGTTGTTCGTTGTTTCGTTGTTTCGTTGTTTCGTTGTTTCGTTGTTCGTTGTTTCGTTGTTTCGTTGTTTCGTTGTTTCGTTGTTTCGTTGTTCGTTGTTTCGTTGTTTCGTTGTTTCGTTGTTTCGTTGGTTTCGTTGTTTCGTTGTTCGTTGTTTCGTTGTTTCGTTGTTTCGTTGTTTCGTTGTTTCGTTGTTTCGTTGTTTCGTTGTTTCGTTGTTTCGTTGTTTCGTTGTTTCGTTGTTTCGTTGTTTCGTTGTTTCGTGTTTCGTTGTTTCGTTGTTTCGTTGTCTCGTTGTCTCGTTGTTCGTTGCTCGTGTTTCGTTGTCTCGTTGTTTCGTTGTTTCGTTGTTTCGTTGTTTCGTTGTTTCGTTGTTTCGTTGTTTCGTTGTTTCGTTGTTTCGTTGTTTCGTTGCTTCGTTGTTTCGTTGTTTCGTTGCTTCGTTGCTTCGTTGCTTCGTTGCTTTCGTTGCTTCGTTGTTTCGTTGCTTCGTTGTTTCGTTGTTTCGTTGTTTCGTTGTTTCGTTGTTTCGTTGTTTCGTTGTTTCGTTGTTTCGTTGTTTCGTTGTTTCGTTGTTTCGTTGTTTCGTTGTTTCGTTGTTTCGTTGTTCGTTGTTCGTTGTTTCGTTGTTTCGTTGTTTCGTTGTTTCGTTGTTTCGTTGTTTCGTTGTTTCGTTGTTTCGTTGTTTCGTTGTTTCGTTGTTCGTTGTTTCGTTGTTTCGTTGTTTCGTTGTTTCGTTGTTTCGTTGTTTCGTTGTTTCGTTGTTTCGTTGTTTCGTTGTTTCGTTGTTTCGTTGTTCGTTGGTTCGTTGGTTCGTTGGTTCGTTGGTTTCGTTGGTTCGTTGGTTCGTTGGTTCGTTGGTTCGTTGGTTCGTTGGTTCGTGGTTCGTTGGTTCGTTGGTTCGTTGGTTCGTTGGTTCGTTGGTTCGTTGGTTCGTTGGTTCGTTGGTTCGTGTGTTCGTTGGTTCGTTGGTTCGTTGGTTCGTTGTTCGTTGGTTCGTTGGTTCGTTGGTTCGTTGTTCGTTGTTTCGTTGGTTCGTTGGTTCGTTGTTTCGTTGGTTCGTTGGTTCGTTGGTTCGTTTGTTCGTTGGTTCGTTGGTTCGTTGGTTCGTTGGTTCGTTTGTTCGTTGTTCGTTGGTTCGTTGGTTCGTTGGTCCGTTTGTTCGTTGGTTCGTTGGTCCGTTCGTTTGTTCGTTTGTTCGTTTGTCCGTTTGTTCGTTCGTTCGTTGGTCCGTTGGTTCGTTGGTTCGTTGGTTCGTTGGTTCGTTGGTTCGTTGGATCGTTGGTTCGTTGGTTCGTTTGTTCGTTGGTTCGTTGGTTCGTTGGTTCGTTGGTTCGTTGGTTCGTTGGTTCGTTTGTTCGTTGGTTCGTTGGTTCGTTGGTTCGTTGGTTCGTTGGTTCGTTGGTTCGTTGGTTCGTTGGTTCGGTGGTGCGTTGGTTCGTTGGTTCGTTGGTTCGTTGGTTCGTTGGTTCGTTGGTTCGTTGGTTCGTTGGTTCGGTGGTTCGTTGGTTCGTTGATTCGTTGTTTCGTTGGTTCGTTGGTTCGTTGTTTCGTTGGTTCGTTTGTTCGTTTGTTCGTTTGTTCGTTGGTTCGTTGGTTCGTTGGTTCGTTGGTTCGCTGGTTCGTTGGTTCGTTGGTTCGTTGGTTCGTTGGTTCGTTGGTTCGTTGGTTCGTTGGTTCGTTGATTCGTTGTTTCGTTGGTTCGTTGGTTCGTTGTTTCGTTGGTTCGTTGGTTCGTTGGTTCGGTGGTTCGTTGGTTCGTTGGATCGTTGGTTCGTTGGTTCGTTGGTTCGTTGGTTCGTTGGTTCGTTGGTTCGTTTGTTCGTTGGTTCGTTGGTTCGTTGGTTCGTTGGTTCGATGGTTCGTTGGTTCGTTGGTTCGTTGGTTCGGTGGTTCGTTGGTTCGTTGGTTCGTTGGTTCGTTGGTTCGTTGGTTCGGTGGTTCGGTGGTTCGTTGGTTCGTTGGTTCGTTGGTTCGTTGGTTCGTTTGTTCGTTTGTTCGTTGGTTCGTTGGTTCGTTGGTTCGTTGGTTCGTTGGTTCGTTGGTTCGTTGTTTCGTTGGTTCGTTGGTTCGTTGGTTCGTTGGTTCGTTGGTTCGTTGGTTCGTTGGTTCGTTTGTTCGTTGGTTCGTTGGTTCGTTGGTTCGTTGGTTCGTTTGTTCGTTTGTTCGTTGGTTCGTTGGTTCGTTTGTCCGTTGGTTCGTTGGTTCGTTGTTTCGTTGTTTCGTTGTTTCGTTGTTTCGTTGCTTCGTTGTTTCGTTGTTTCGTTGTTTCGTTGTTTCGTTGTTTCGTTGGTTCTTTTGTTTCTTTGTCACTTTGTTCGTTGGCTCGTTTGTTCGTTGGTTCGTTGGTTCGTTGAATCGTTGGTTCGTTGGTTCGTTGGTTCGTTGGTTCGTTGGTTCGTTTGTTCGTTGGTTCGTTGGTTCGTTGGTTCGTTGGTTCGTTGGTTCGTTGTTTCGTTGTTTCGTTGTTTCGTTGTTTCGTTGTTTCGTTGTTTCGTTGTTTCGTTGTTTCGTTGTTTCGTTGTTTCGTTGTTTCGTTGTTTCGTTGTTTCGTTGTTTCGTTGTTTCGTTGTTTCGTTGTTTCGTTGTTTCGTTGTTTCGTTGTTTCGTTGTTTCGTTGTTTCGTTGTTTCGTTGTTTCGTTGTTTCGTTGTTTCGTTGTTTCGTTGTTTCGTTGTTTCGTTGTTTCGTTGTTTCGTTGTTTCGTTGTTTCGTTGTTTCGTTGTTTCGTTGTTTCGTTGTTTCGTTGTTTCGTTGTTTCGTTGTTTCGTTGTTTCGTTGTTTCGTTGTTTCGTTGTTTCGTTGTTTCGTTGTTTCTTTGTTTCGTTGTTTCGTTGTTTCGTTGTTTCGTTGTTTCGTTGTTTCGTTGTTTCGTTGTTTCGTTGGTTCGTTGGTTCGTTGTTTCGTTGGTTCGTTGGTTCGTTGGTTCGTTTGTTCGTTGGTTCGTTGGTTCGTTGGTTCGTTGGTTCGTTGGTTCGTTGGTTCGTTGGTTCGTTGGTTCGGTGGTTCGTTGGTTCGTTGGTTCGTTGGTTCGTTGGTTCGTTGGTTCGGTGGTTCGGTGGTTCGTTGGTTCGTTGGTTCGTTGGTTCGTTGGTTCGTTGGTTCGTTTGTTCGTTTGTTCGTTGGTTCGTTGGTTCGTTGGTTCGTTGGTTCGTTGGTTCGTTGATTCGTTGTTTCGTTGGTTCGTTGGTTCGTTGTTTCGTTGCTTCGTTGGTTCGTTGGTTCGTTTGTTCGTTGGTTCGTTGGTTCGTTGGTTCGTTGGTTCGTTTGTTCGTTTGTTCGTTGGTTCGTTGGTTCGTTGGTCCGTTTGTTCGTTGGTTCGTTGGTCCGTTGGTTCGTTGGTTCGTTTGTTCGTTTGTTCGTTTGTCCGTTTGTTCGTTCGTTCGTTGGTCCGTTGGTTCGTTGGTTCGTTGGTTCGTTGGTTCGTTGGTTCGTTGGATCGTTGGTTCGTTGGTTCGTTTGTTCGTTGGTTCGTTGGTTCGTTGGTTCGTTGGTTCGTTGGTTCGTTGGTTCGTTTGTTCGTTGGTTCGTTGGTTCGTTGGTTCGTTGGTTCGTTGGTTCGTTGGTTCGTTGGTTCGTTGGTTCGGTGGTGCGTTGGTTCGTTGGTTCGTTGGTTCGTTGGTTCGTTGGTTCGTTGGTTCGTTGGTTCGTTGGTTCGGTGGTTCGTTGGTTCGTTGATTCGTTGTTTCGTTGGTTCGTTGGTTCGTTGTTTCGTTGGTTCGTTTGTTCGTTTGTTCGTTTGTTCGTTGGTTCGTTGGTTCGTTGGTTCGTTGGTTCGCTGGTTCGTTGGTTCGTTGGTTCGTTGGTTCGTTGGTTCGTTGGTTCGTTGGTTCGTTGGTTCGTTGATTCGTTGTTTCGTTGGTTCGTTGGTTCGTTGTTTCGTTGGTTCGTTGGTTCGTTGGTTCGGTGGTTCGTTGGTTCGTTGGATCGTTGGTTCGTTGGTTCGTTGGTTCGTTGGTTCGTTGGTTCGTTGGTTCGTTGGTTCGTTGGTTCGTTGGTTCGTTGGTTCGTTGGTTCGATGGTTCGTTGGTTCGTTGGTTCGTTGGTTCGGTGGTTCGTTGGTTCGTTGGTTCGTTGGTTCGTTGGTTCGTTGGTTCGGTGGTTCGGTGGTTCGTTGGTTCGTTGGTTCGTTGGTTCGTTGGTTCGTTTGTTCGTTTGTTCGTTGGTTCGTTGGTTCGTTGGTTCGTTGGTTCGTTGGTTCGTTGATTCGTTGTTTCGTTGGTTCGTTGGTTCGTTGTTTCGTTGGTTCGTTGGTTCGTTGGTTCGTTTGTTCGTTGGTTCGTTGGTTCGTTGGTTCGTTGGTTCGTTTGTTCGTTTGTTCGTTGGTTCGTTGGTTCGTTGGTCCGTTGGTTCGTTGGTTCGTTGTTTCGTTGTTTCGTTGTTTCGTTGTTTCGTTGCTTCGTTGTTTCGTTGTTTCGTTGTTTCGTTGTTTCGTTGTTTCGTTGTTTCGTTGTT
>NW_027488249.1:0-8281 GCF_050908995.1 Andrena cerasifolii | reverse complement strand
TAGAACGAGTAGAACGAGTAGAACGAGTAGAACGAGTAGAACGAGTAGAACGAGTAGAACGAGTAGAACGAGTAGAACGAGTAGAACGAGTAGAACGAGTAGAACGAGTAGAACGAGTAGAACGAGTAGAACGAGTAGATCGAGTAGATCGAGTAGAACGAGTAGAACGAGTAGAACGAGTAGAACGAGTAGAACGAGTAGAACGAGTAGAACGAGTAGAACGAGTAGAACGAGTAGAACGAGTAGAACGAGTAGAACGAGTAGAACGAGTAGAACGAGTAGAACGAGTAGAACGAGTAGAACGAGTAGAACGAGTAGAACGAGTAGAACGAGTAGAACGAGTAGAACGAGTAGAACGAGTAGAACGAGTAGAACGAGTAGAACGAGTAGAACGAGTAGAACGAGTAGAGCGAGTAGAACGAGTAGAACGAGTAGAACGAGTAGAACGAGTAGAACGAGTAGAACGAGTAGAACGAGTAGAACGAGTAGAACGAGTAGAACGAGTAGAACGAGTAGAACGAGTAGAACGAGTAGAACGAGTAGAACGAGTAGAACGAGTAGAACGAGTAGAACGAGTAGAACGAGTAGAACGAGTAGAACGAGTAGATCGAGTAGAACGAGTAGAACGAGTAGAACGAGTAGAACGAGTAGAACGAGTAGAACGAGTAGAACGAGTAGAACGAGTAGATCGAGTAGAACGAGTAGATCGAGTAGAACGAGTAGATCGAGTAGAACGAGTAGATCGAGTAGAACGAGTAGAACGAGTAGAACGAGTAGAACGAGTAGAACGAGTAGAACGAGTAGAACGAGTAGAACGAGTAGAACGAGTAGAACGAGTAGAACGAGTAGAACGAGTAGAACGAGTAGAACGAGTAGAACGAGTAAAACGAGTAGAACGAGTAAAACGAGTAAAACGAGTAAAACGAGTAAAACGAGTAATACGAGTAAAACGAGTAATACGAGTAAAACGAGTAAAACGAGTAAAACGAGTAAAACGAGTAAAACGAGTAAAACTAGTAAAACTAGTAAAACGAGTAAACCGAGTAAAACGAGTAACCCGAGTAAAACGGGTAAAACGAGTAAAACGAGTAAAACGAGTAAAACGAGTAAAACGAGTAAAACGAGTAAAACGAGTAAAACGAGTAAAACGAGTAAAACGAGTAAAACGAGTAAAACGAGTAATACGAGTAAAACGAGTAAAACGAGTAAAACGAGTAAACGAGTAAAACGAGTAAAACGAGTAAAACGAGTAAAACGAGTAAAACGAGTAAAACGAGTAAAACGAGTAAAACGAGTAAAACGAGTAAAACGAGTAAAACGAGTAAAACGAGTAAAACGAGTAAAACGAGTAAAACGAGTAAAACGAGTAAAACTAGTAAAACTAGTAAAACGAGTAAAACGAGTAAAACGAGTAAAACGAGTAAAACGAGTAAAACGAGTAAAACGAGTAAAACGAGTAGAACGAGTAAAACGAGTAGAACGAGTAGAACGAGTAGATCGAGTAGATCGAGTAGAACGAGTAGAACGAGTAGAACGAGTAGAACGAGTAGAACGAGTAGAACGAGTAAAACGAGTAAAACGAGTAAAACGAATAAAACGAGTAAAACGAGTAAAACGGGTAAGCGAGTAAAACGAGTAAAACTAGTAAAACGAGTAAAACGAGTAATACGAGTAAAACGAGTAAAACGAGTAAAACGAGTAAAACGAGTAGAACGAGTAGAACGAGTAGAACGAGTAGAACGAGTAGAACGAGTAGAACGAGTAGAACGAGTAGAACGAGTAGAACGAGTAGAACGAGTAGAACGAGTAGAACGAGTAGAACGAGTAGAACGAGTAGAACGAGTAGAACGAGTAGAACGAGTAGAACGAGTAGAACGAGTAGAACGAGTAGAACGAGTAAAACGAGTAGAACGAGTAAAACGAGTAGAACGAGTAGAACGAGTAGAACGAGTAGATCGAGTAGATCGAGTAGATCGAGTAGATCGAGTAGAACGAGTAGATCGAGTAGAACGAGTAGAACGAGTAGAACGAGTAGAACGAGTAGAACGAGTAGAACGAGTAGAACGAGTAGAACGAGTAGAACGAGTAGAACGAGTAGAACGAGAACGAGTAAAACGAGTAAAACGGGTAAGCGAGTAAAACGAGTAAAACTAGTAAAACGAGTAAAACGAGTAATACGAGTAAAACGAGTAATACGAGTAAAACGAGTAAAACGAGTAAAACGAGTAAAACGAGTAAAACGAGTAAAACGAGTAAAACGAGTAAAACTAGTAAAACTAGTAAAACGAGTAAACCGAGTAAAACGAGTAAAACGAGTAAAACGAGTAAAACGAGTAAAACGAGTAAAACGAGTAAAACGAATAAAACGAGTAAAACGAGTAAAGAAACGGGTAAGCGAGTAAAACGAGTAAAACTAGTAGAACGAGTAGAACGAGTAGAACGAGTAGAACGAGTAGAACGAGTAGAACGAGTAGAACGAGTAGAACGAGTAAAACGAGTAGAACGAGTAGAACGAGTAGAACGAGTAGAACGAGTAGATCGAGTAGAACGAGTAGATCGAGTAGATCGAGTAGATCGAGTAGAACGAGTAGAACGAGTAGAACGAGTAGAACGAGTAGAACGAGTAGAACGAGTAGAACGAGTAGAACGAGTAGAACGAGTAGAACGAGTAGAACGAGTAGAACGAGTAGAACGAGTAGAACGAGTAGAACGAGTAGAACGAGTAGAACGAGTAGAACGAGTAGAACGAGTAGAACGAGTAGAACGAGTAGAACGAGTAGAACGAGTAGAACGAGTAAAACGAGTAGAACGAGTAGATCGAGTAGATCGAGTAGATCGAGTAGATCGAGTAGAACGAGTAGATCGAGTAGAACGAGTAGAACGAGTAGAACGAGTAGAACGAGTAGAACGAGTAGAACGAGTAGAACGAGTAGAACGAGTAGAACGAGTAGATCGAGTAGATCGAGTAGAACGAGTAGAACGAGTAGAACGAGTAGAACGAGTAGAACGAGTAGAACGAGTAGAACGAGTAGAACGAGTAGAACGAGTAGAACGAGTAGAACGAGTAAAACGAGTAAAACGAGTAAAACGAGTAAAACGAATAAAACGAGTAAAACGAGTAAAACGGGTAAGCGAGTAAAACGAGTAAAACTAGTAAAACGAGTAAAACGAGTAAAACGAGTAAAACGAGTAAAACGAGTAAAACGAGTAAAACGAGTAAAACGAGCAAAACGAGCAAAACTAGTAAAACGAGCAAAACGAGTAAAACGAGCAAAACGAGTAAAACGAGCAAAACTAGTAAAACTAGTAAAACGAGTAAAACGAGTAAAACGAGTAAAACGAGTAAAACGAGTAGAACGAGTAAAACGAGTAAAACGAGTAGAACGAGTAAAACGAGTAGAACGAGTAGAACGAGTAGAACGAGTAGAACGAGTAGATCGAGTAGAACGAGTAGATCGAGTAGAACGAGTAGATCGAGTAGATCGAGTAGATCGAGTAGAACGAGTAGAACGAGTAGAACGAGTAGAACGAGTAGAACGAGTAGAACGAGTAGAACGAGTAGAACGAGTAGAACGAGTAGATCGAGTAGATCGAGTAGATCGAGTAGATCGAGTAGAACGAGTAGAACGAGTAGAACGAGTAGAACGAGTAGAACGAGTAGAACGAGTAGAACGAGTAGAACGAGTAGAACGAGTAGAACCGAGTAGAACGAGTAGAACGAGTAGAACGAGTAGAACGAGTAGAACGAGTAGAACGAGTAGAACGAGTAGAACGAGTAGAACGAGTAGAACGAGTAGAACGAGTAGAACGAGTAGAACGAGTAGAACGAGTAGAACGAGTAGAACGAGTAGAACGAGTAGAACGAGTAGAACGAGTAGAACGAGTAGAACGAGTAGAACGAGTAGAACGAGTAGAACGAGTAGAACGAGTAGAACGAGTAGAACGAGTAGAACGAGTAGAACGAGTAGAACGAGTAGAACGAGTAGAACGAGTAGAACGAGTAGAACGAGTAGAACGAGTAGAACGAGTAGAACGAGTAGAACGAGTAGAACGAGTAGAACGAGTAGAACGAGTAGAACGAGTAGAACGAGTAGATCGAGTAGAACGAGTAGAACGAGTAGAACGAGTAGAACGAGTAGAACGAGTAGAACGAGTAGAACGAGTAGAACGAGTAGATCGAGTAGAACGAGTAGATCGAGTAGAACGAGTAGATCGAGTAGAACGAGTAGATCGAGTAGAACGAGTAGATCGAGTAGAACGAGTAGAACGAGTAGAACGAGTAGAACGAGTAGAACGAGTAGAACGAGTAGAACGAGTAGAACGAGTAGAACGAGTAGAACGAGTAGAACGAGTAGAACGAGTAGAACGAGTAGAACGAGTAGAACGAGTAAAACGAGTAGAACGAGTAAAACGAGTAAAACGAGTAAAACGAATAAAACGAGTAATACGAGTAAAACGAGTAATACGAGTAAAACGAGTAAAACGAGTAAAACGAGTAAAACGAGTAAAACGAGTAAAACTAGTAAAACTAGTAAAACGAGTAAACCGAGTAAAACGAGTAACCCGAGTAAAACGGGTAAAACGAGTAAAACGAGTAAAACGAGTAAAACGAGTAAAACGAGTAAAACGAGTAAAACGAGTAAAACGAGTAAAACGAGTAAAACGAGTAAAACGAGTAAAACGAGTAAAACGAGTAATACGAGTAAAACGAGTAAAACGAGTAAAACGAGTAAAACGAGTAAAACGAGTAAAACGAGTAAAACGAGTAAAACGAGTAAAACGAGTAAAACGAGTAAAACGAGTAAAACGAGTAAAACGAGTAAAACGAGTAAAACGAGTAAAACGAGTAAAACGAGTAAAACGAGTAAAACGAGTAAAACTAGTAAAACTAGTAAAACGAGTAAAACGAGTAAAACGAGTAAACGAGTAAAACGAGTAAAACGAGTAAAACGAGTAAAACGAGTAGAACGAGTAAAACGAGTAGAACGAGTAGAACGAGTAGATCGAGTAGATCGAGTAGAACGAGTAGAACGAGTAGAACGAGTAGAACGAGTAGAACGAGTAGAACGAGTAAAACGAGTAAAACGAGTAAAACGAATAAAACGAGTAAAACGAGTAAAACGGGTAAGCGAGTAAAACGAGTAAAACTAGTAAAACGAGTAAAACGAGTAATACGAGTAAAACGAGTAAAACGAGTAAAACGAGTAAAACGAGTAAAACGAGTAAAACGAGTAAAACTAGTAAAACTAGTAAAACGAGTAAACCGAGTAAAACGAGTAACCCGAGTAAAACGGGTAAAACGAGTAAAACGAGTAAAACGAGTAAAACGAGTAAAACGAGTAAAACTAGTAAAACTAGTAAAACGAGTAAAACGAGTAAAACGAGTAAAACGAGTAAAACGAGTAAAACGAGTAAAACGAGTAAAACGAGTAAAACGAGTAAAACGAGTAAAACGAGTAGAACGAGTAAAACGAGTAGAACGAGTAGAACGAGTAGATCGAGTAGATCGAGTAGAACGAGTAGATCGAGTAGAACGAGTAGAACGAGTAGAACGAGTAGAACGAGTAGAACGAGTAGAACGAGTAGAACGAGTAGAACGAGTAGAACGAGTAGAACGAGTAGAACGAGTAGAACGAGTAGAACGAGTAGAACGAGTAGAACGAGTAGAACGAGTAGAACGAGTAGAACGAGTAGAACGAGTAGAACGAGTAGAACGAGTAGAACGAGTAGAACGAGTAGAACGAGTAGAACGAGTAGAACGAGTAGAACGAGTAGAACGAGTAGAACGAGTAGAACGAGTAGAACGAGTAGAACGAGTAGAACGAGTAGAACGAGTAGAACGAGTAGAACGAGTAGAACGAGTAAAACGAATAAAACGAGTAAAACGAGTAAAACGGGTAAGCGAGTAAAACGAGTAAAACTAGTAAAACGAGTAAAACGAGTAATACGAGTAAAACGAGTAATACGAGTAAAACGAGTAAAACGAGTAAAACGAGTAAAACGAGTAAAACGAGTAAAACGAGTAAAACGAGTAAAACTAGTAAAACAAGTAAAACGAGTAAACCGAGTAAAACGAGTAAAACGAGTAAAACGAGTAAAACGAGTAAAACGAGTAAAACGAGTAAAACGAGTAAAACGAATAAAACGAGTAAAACGAGTAAAACGGGTAAGCGAGTAAAACGAGTAAAACTAGTAGAACGAGTAGAACGAGTAGAACGAGTAGAACGAGTAGAACGAGTAGAACGAGTAGAACGAGTAGAACGAGTAGAACGAGTAGAACGAGTAGAACGAGTAAAACGAGTAGAACGAGTAAAACGAGTAGAACGAGTAAAACGAGTAAAACGAGTAGAACGAGTAAAACGAGTAGAACGAGTAAAACGAGTAGAACGAGTAGATCGAGTAGAACGAGTAGAACGAGTAGAACGAGTAGAACGAGTAGAACGAGTAGAACGAGTAGAACGAGTAGAACGAGTAGAACGAGTAGAACGAGTAGAACGAGTAGAACGAGTAGAACGAGTAGAACGAGTAGAACGAGTAGATCGAGTAGATCGAGTAGATCGAGTAAAACTAGTAAAACGAGTAAAACGAGTAGAACGAGTAGAACGAGTAGAACGAGTAGAACGAGTAGAACGAGTAGATCGAGTAGATCGAGTAGATCGAGTAGATCGAGTAGATCGAGTAGAACGAGTAGAACGAGTAGAACGAGTAGAACGAGTAGAACGAGTAGAACGAGTAGAACGAGTAGAACGAGTAGAACGAGTAGAACGAGTAAAACGAGTAGAACGAGTAGAACGAGTAGAACGAGTAGATCGAGTAGAACGAGTAGATCGAGTAGAACGAGTAGAACGAGTAGAACGAGTAGAACGAGTAGAACGAGTAGAACGAGTAGAACGAGTAGAACGAGTAGAACGAGTAGAACGAGTAGAACGAGTAGAACGAGTAGAACGAGTAGAACGAGTAGAACGAGTAGAACGAGTAGAACGAGTAGAACGAGTAGAACGAGTAGAACGAGTAGAACGAGTAGAACGAGTAGAACGAGTAGATCGAGTAGATCGAGTAGAACGAGTAGATCGAGTAGAACGAGTAGAACGAGTAGAACGAGTAGAACGAGTAGAACGAGTAAAACGAGTAGAACGAGTAAAACGAGTAAAACGAGTAAAACGAGTAAAACGAGTGAAACGAATAAAACGAGTAATACGAGTAAAACGAGTAAAACGAGTAAAACGAGTGAAACTAGTAAAACTAGTAAAACGAGTAAACCGAGTAAAACGAGTAACCCGAGTAAAACGGGTAAAACGAGTAAAACGAGTAAAACGAGTAAAACGAGTAAAACGAGTAAAACGAGTAAAACGAGTAAAACGAGTAAAACGAGTAAAACGAGTAAAACGAGTAAAACGAGTAAAACGAGTAAAACGAGTAAAACGAGTAAAACGAGTAAAACGAGTAATACGAGTAAAACGAGTAAAACGAGTAAAACGAGTAGAACGAGTAGAACGAGTAGAACGAGTAGAACGAGTAGAACGAGTAGAACGAGTAGAACGAGTAGAACGAGTAGAACGAGTAGAACGAGTAGAACGAGTAGAACGAGTAGAACGAGTAGAACGAGTAGAACGAGTAGAACGAGTAGAACGAGTAGAACGAGTAGAACGAGTAGAACGAGTAGAACGAGTAGAACGAGTAGAACGAGTAGAACGAGTAGATCGAGTAGAACGAGTAGATCGAGTAGATCGAGTAGATCGAGTAGATCGAGTAGAACGAGTAGATCGAGTAGATCGAGTAGAACGAGTAGAACGAGTAGAACGAGTAGAACGAGTAGAACGAGTAGAACGAGTAGAACGAGTAGAACGAGTAGAACGAGTAGAACGAGTAGAACGAGTAGAACGAGTAGAACGAGTAGAACGAGTAGAACGAGTAGAACGAGTAGAACGAGTAGAACGAGTAGAACGAGTAGAACGAGTAGAACGAGTAGAACGAGTAGAACGAGTAGAACGAGTAGAACGAGTAGAACGAGTAGAACGAGTAGAACGAGTAGAACGAGTAGAACGAGTAGAACGAGTAGAACGAGTAGAACGAGTAGAACGAGTAGAACGAGTAGAACGAGTAGAACGAGTAGAACGAGTAGAACGAGTAGAACGAGTAGAACGAGTAAAACGAGTAAAACGAGTAAAACGAATAAAACGAGTAAAACGAGTAAAACGGGTAAGCGAGTAAAACGAGTAAAACTAGTAAACGCAAAACGAGTAAAACGAGTAATACGAGTAAAACGAGTAAACGAGTAAAA
>NW_027488248.1:0-5000 GCF_050908995.1 Andrena cerasifolii | reverse complement strand
TCGCTGGTTCGTTGGTTCGTTGGTTCGTTGGTTCGTTGGTTCGTTGGTTCGTTGGTATTCGTTTGTTTCTGTGTTCGTTTGTTCGTTCGTTTGTTCGTTTGTTCGTGTGTTCGTTTGTTCGTTTGTTCGTTTGTTCGTTTGTTCGTTTGTTCGTTGGTTCGTTGGTTCGTTGGTTCGTTGGTTCGTTGGTTCGTTGGTTCGTTGGTTCGTTGGTTCGTCGGTTCGTTGGTTCGTTGGTTCGTTGGTTCGTTGGTTCGTTGGTTCGTTGGTTCGTTTGTTCGTTTGTTCGTTTGTTCGTTTGTTCGTTTGTTCGTTTGTTCGTTTGTTCGTTTGTTCGTTGGTTCGTTGGTATTCGTTTGTTTCTGTGTTCGTTTGTTCGTTCGTTTGTTCGTTTGTTCGTGTGTTCGTTTGTTCGTTTGTTCGTTGGTTCGTTGGTTCGTTGGTTCGTTTGTTCGCTGGTTTGTTTGTTTCTTTGTTTCTTTCTTTCTTTGTTCGTTTGTTCGTTTGTTCGATTGTTCGTTTGTTCGCTGGTTCGTTGGTTCGTTGGTTCGTTGGTTCGTTGGTTCGTTGGTTCGTTGGTTCGTTGGTTCGTTGGTTCGTTTGTTCGCTGGTTTGTTTGTTTCTTTGTTTCTTTCTTTCTTTGTTCGTTTGTTCGTTTGTTCGATTGTTCGTTTGTTCGCTGGTTCGTTGGTTCGTTGGTTCGTTGGTTCGTTGGTTCGTTGGTTCGTTGGTTCGTTGGTTCGTTGGTTCGTTGGTTCGTTGGTTCGTCGGTTCGTTGGTTCGTTGGTTCGTTGGTTCGTTGGTTCGTTGGTTCGTTGGTTCGTTTGTTCGTTTGTTCGTTTGTTCGTTTGTTCGTTTGTTCGTTTGTTTGTTGGTTCGTTGGTTCGTTGGTTCGTTGGTTTGTTTGTTTCTTTGTTTCTTTCTTTCTTTGTTCGTTTGTTCGTTTGTTCGATTGTTCGTTTGTTCGCTGGTTCGTTGGTTCGTTGGTTCGTTGGTTCGTTGGTTCGTTTGTTCGCTGGTTTGTTTGTTTCTTTGTTTCTTTCTTTCTTTGTTCGTTTGTTCGTGTGTTCGTTTGTTCGTTTGTTCGTTTGTTCGTTTGTTCGTTTGTTCGTTGGATCGTTGGTTCGTTGGTTCGTTGGTTCGTTGGTTCGTTGGTTCGTCGGTTCGTTGGTTCGTTGGTTCGTTGGTTCGTTGGTTCGTTGGTTCGTTGGTTCGTTTGTTCGTTTGTTCGTTTGTTCGTTTGTTCGTTTGTTCGTTTGTTCGTTTGTTCGTTTGTTCGTTTGTTTGTTGGTTCGTTGGTTCGTTGGTTCGTTGGTTTGTTTGTTTCTTTGTTTCTTTCTTTCTTTGTTCGTTTGTTCGTTTGTTCGATTGTTCGTTTGTTCGCTGGTTCGTTGGTTCGTTGGTTCGTTGGTTCGTTGGTTCGTTGGTTCGTTGGTTCGTTGGTTCGTTGGTTCGTTGGTTCGTTGGTTCGTTGGTTCGTCGGTTCGTTGGTTCGTTGGTTCGTTGGTTCGTTGGTTCGTTGGTTCGTTGGTTCGTTTGTTCGTTTGTTCGTTTGTTCGTTTGTTCGTTTGTTCGTTTGTTTGTTGGTTCGTTGGTTCGTTGGTTCGTTGGTTTGTTTGTTTCTTTGTTTCTTTCTTTCTTTGATCGTTTGTTCGTTTGTTCGATTGTTCGTTTGTTCGCTGGTTCGTTGGTTCGTTGGTTCGTTGGTTCGTTGGTTCGTTGGTTCGTTGGTTCGTTGGTTCGTTGGTTCGTTGGTTCGTTTGTTCGCTGGTTTGTTTGTTTCTTTGTTTCTTTCTTTCTTTGTTCGTTTGTTCGTGTGTTCGTTTGTTCGTTTGTTCGTTTGTTCGTTTGTTCGTTTGTTCGTTGGATCGTTGGTTCGTTGGTTCGTTGGTTCGTTGGTTCGTTGGTTCGTTGGTTCGTTGGTTCGTCGGTTCGTTGGTTCGTTGGTTCGTTGGTTCGTTGGTTCGTTGGTTCGTTGGTTCGTTTGTTCGTTTGTTCGTTTGTTCGTTTGTTCGTTTGTTCGTTTGTTTGTTGGTTCGTTGGTTCGTTGGTTCGTTGGTTTGTTTGTTTCTTTGTTTCTTTGTTTCTTTCTTTCTTTGTTCGTTTGTTCGTTTGTTCGATTGTTCGTTTGTTCGCTGGTTCGTTGGTTCGTTGGTTCGTTGGTTCGTTGGTTCGTTGGTTCGTTGGTTCGTTGGTTCGTTGGTTCGTTGGTTCGTCGGTTCGTTGGTTCGTTGGTTCGTTGGTTCGTTGGTTCGTTGGTTCGTTGGTTCGTTTGTTCGTTTGTTCGTTTGTTCGTTTGTTCGTTTGTTCGTTTGTTTGTTGGTTCGTTGGTTCGTTGGTTCGTTGGTTTGTTTGTTTCTTTGTTTCTTTCTTTCTTTGTTCGTTTGTTCGTTTGTTCGATTGTTCGTTTGTTCGCTGGTTCGTTGGTTCGTTGGTTCGTTGGTTCGTTGGTTCGTTGGTTCGTTGGTTCGTCGGTTCGTTGGTTCGTTGGTTCGTTGGTTCGTTGGTTCGTTGGTTCGTTGGTTCGTTTGTTCGTTTGTTCGTTTGTTCGTTTGTTCGTTTGTTCGTTTGTTCGTTTGTTTGTTGGTTCGTTGGTTCGTTGGTTCGTTGGTTCGTTGGTTCGTTGGTTCGTTGGTTCGTTCGTTCGTTGGTTCGTTGGTTCTTTGGTTCGTTGGTTCGTTGGTTCGTTGGTTCGTTGGTTCGTTGGTTCGTTGGTTCGTTTGTTCGTTTGTTCGTTTGTTCGTTGATTCGTTTGTTTCTTTGTTTCTCTCTTTCTTTGTTCGTTTGTTCGATTGTTCGTTTGTTCGCTGGTTCGTTGGTTCGTTGGTTCGTTGGTTCGTTGGTTCGTTGGTTCGTTGGTTCGTTGGTTCGTTGGTTCGTTGGTTCGTTGGTTCGTTGGTTCGTTGGTTCGTTGGTTCGTTGGTTCGTTGGTTCGTTGGTTCGTTGGTTCGTTTGTTCGTTGGTTCGTTGGTTCGCTGGTTCGTTGGTTCGTTGGTTCGTTTGTTCGTTTGTTCGTTTGTTCGTTTGTTCTTTGGTTCGTTGGTTCGTTGGTTCGTTGGTTCGTTGGTTCGTTGGTTCGTTGGTTCGTTGGTTCGTTGGTTCGTTGGTTCGTTGGTTCGTTGGTTCGTTGGTTCGTTGGTTCGTTGGTTCGCTGGTTCGTTGGTTCGTTGGTTCGTTGGTTCGTTGGTTCGTTGGTTCGTTGGTATTCGTTTGTTTCTGTGTTCGTTTGTTCGTTCGTTTGTTCGTTTGTTCGTGTGTTCGTTTGTTCGTTTGTTCGTTTGTTCGTTTGTTCGTTTGTTCGTTGGTTCGTTGGTTCGTTGGTTCGTTGGTTCGTTGGTTCGTTGGTTCGTTGGTTCGTTGGTTCGTCGGTTCGTTGGTTCGTTGGTTCGTTGGTTCGTTGGTTCGTTGGTTCGTTGGTTCGTTTGTTCGTTTGTTCGTTTGTTCGTTTGTTCGTTTGTTCGTTTGTTCGTTTGTTCGTTTGTTCGTTGGTTCGTTGGTATTCGTTTGTTTCTGTGTTCGTTTGTTCGTTCGTTTGTTCGTTTGTTCGTGTGTTCGTTTGTTCGTTTGTTCGTTGGTTCGTTGGTTCGTTGGTTCGTTTGTTCGCTGGTTTGTTTGTTTCTTTGTTTCTTTCTTTCTTTGTTCGTTTGTTCGTTTGTTTGTTGGTTCGTTGGTTCGTTGGTTCGTTGGTTTGTTTGTTTCTTTGTTTCTTTCTTTCTTTGTTCGTTTGTTCGTTTGTTCGATTGTTCGTTTGTTCGCTGGTTCGTTGGTTCGTTGGTTCGTTGGTTCGTTGGTTCGTTTGTTCGCTGGTTTGTTTGTTTCTTTGTTTCTTTCTTTCTTTGTTCGTTTGTTCGTGTGTTCGTTTGTTCGTTTGTTCGTTTGTTCGTTTGTTCGTTTGTTCGTTGGATCGTTGGTTCGTTGGTTCGTTGGTTCGTTGGTTCGTTGGTTCGACGGTTCGTTGGTTCGTTGGTTCGTTGGTTCGTTGGTTCGTTGGTTCGTTGGTTCGTTTGTTCGTTTGTTCGTTTGTTCGTTTGTTCGTTTGTTCGTTTGTTCGTTTGTTCGTTTGTTCGTTTGTTTGTTGGTTCGTTGGTTCGTTGGTTCGTTGGTTTGTTTGTTTCTTTGTTTCTTTCTTTCTTTGTTCGTTTGTTCGTTTGTTCGATTGTTCGTTTGTTCGCTGGTTCGTTGGTTCGTTGGTTCGTTGGTTCGTTGGTTCGTTGGTTCGTTGGTTCGTTGGTTCGTTGGTTCGTTGGTTCGTTGGTTCGTTGGTTCGTCGGTTCGTTGGTTCGTTGGTTCGTTGGTTCGTTGGTTCGTTGGTTCGTTGGTTCGTTGGTTCGTTGGTTCGTTGGTTCGTTGGTTCGTTGGTTCGTTGGTTCGTTGGTTCGTTGGTTCGTCGGTTCGTTGGTTCGTTGGTTCGTTGGTTCGTTGGTTCGTTGGTTCGTTGGTTCGTTGGTTCGTTGGTTCGTTGGTTCGTTGGTTCGTTGGTTCGTTGGTTCGTTTGTTCGTTGGTTCGTTGGTTCGCTGGTTCGTTGGTTCGTTGGTTCGTTTGTTCGTTTGTTCGTTTGTTCGTTTGTTCTTTGGTTCGTTGGTTCGTTGGTTCGTTGGTTCGTTGGTTCGTTGGTTCGTTGGTTCGTTGGTTCGTTGGTTCGTTGGTTCGTTGGTTCGTTGGTTCGTTGGTTCGTTGGTTCGTTGGTTCGCTGGTTCGTTGGTTCGTTGGTTCGTTGGTTCGTTGGTTCGTTGGTTCGTTGGTATTCGTTTGTTTCTGTGTTCGTTTGTTCGTTCGTTTGTTCGTTTGTTCGTGTGTTCGTTTGTTCGTTTGTTCGTTTGTTCGTTTGTTCGTTTGTTCGTTGGTTCGTTGGTTCGTTGGTTCGTTGGTTCGTTGGTTCGTTGGTTCGTTGGTTCGTTGGTTCGTCGGTTCGTTGGTTCGTTGGTTCGTTGGTTCGTTGGTTCGTTGGTTCGTTGGTTCGTTTGTTCGTTTGTTCGTTTGTTCGTTTGTTCGTTTGTTC
>NW_027488247.1:0-8358 GCF_050908995.1 Andrena cerasifolii | reverse complement strand
TTTTCAATATCGGTTTTTGAATATCGGTTCTAATATCGGATTCAATATCGGTTTTTCAATATCGGTTTTGCAATATCAGTTATTCGATATAGGTTTTTCAATATCGGTTTTTCAATATCGGTTTTTCAATATCAGTTTTTCGATATCAGTTTTTCAATATCGGTTTTTCGATATCAGTTTCTCAATATCAGTTTTTCGATATCAGTTTTTCAATATCGGTTTAGAACAATATCAGTTTTGCAATATCAGTTTCTCAATATCAGTTTTTCGATATCAGTTTTTCAATATTTGTTTTTAAATATCGGTTTTTCAATATCGGTTCTAATATCGGATTCAATATCGGTTTTGCAATAACAGTTTTTCGATATAGGTTTTTCAATATCGGTTTTTCAATATCGGTTTTTCAATATTTGGTTTTCAATATCGGTTTTTGAATATCGGTTCTAATATCGGATTCAATATCGGTTTTTCAATATCGGTTTTGCAATATCAGTTATTCGATATAGGTTTTTCAATATCGGTTTTTCAATATCGGTTTTTCAATATCAGTTTTTCGATATCAGTTTTTCAATATCGGTTTTTCGATATCAGTTTCTCAATATCAGTTTTTCGATATCAGTTTTTCAATATTTGTTTTTCAATATCGGTTTTTCAATATCGGTTTTTCGATATCAGTTTCTCAATATCAGTTTTTCGATATCAGTTTTTCAATATTTGTTTTTCAATATCGGTTTTTCAATATCGGTTCTAATATCGGATTCAATATCGGTTTTTCAATATCAGTTTTTCGATATCAGTTTTTCAATATCGGTTTAGAACAATATCAGTTTCTCAATATCAGTTTTTCGATATCAGTTTTTCAATATTTGTTTTTAAATATCGGTTTTTCAATATCGGTTCTAATATCGGATTCAATATCGGTTTTGCAATAACAGTTTTTCGATATCGGTTTTTCAATATCGGTTTTGCAATATCAGTTATTCGATATAGGTTTTTCAATATCGGTTTTTCAATATCGGTTTTTCAATATCAGTTTTTCGATATCAGTTTTTCAATATCGGTTTTTCGATATCAGTTTCTCAATATCAGTTTTTCGATATCAGTTTTTCAATATTTGTTTTTCAATATCGGTTTTTCAATATCGGTTCTAATATCGGATTCAATAACGGTTTTTCAATATCGGTTTTGCAATATCAGTTTTTCGATATAGGTTTTTCAATATCGGTTTTTCAATATCGGTTTTTCGATATCAGTTTCTCAATATCAGTTTTTCGATATCAGTTTTTCAATATTTGTTTTTCAATATCGGTTTTTCAATATCGGTTCTAATATCGGTTTCAATATCGGTTTTGCAATATCAGTTTTTCGATATAAGTTTTTCAATATAGGTTTTTCAATATCGGTTTTTCAATATCAGTTTTTCGATATAGGTTTTTCAATATCGGTTTTTCAATATCGGTTTTTCAATATCAGTTTTTCAATATCAGTTTTTCGATATCAGTTTTTCAATATTTGCTTTACAATATCGGTTTTTCAATATCGGTTCTAATATCGGATTTGCAATATCAGTTTTTCGATATAAGTTTTTCAATATCGGTTTTTCAATATCGGTTTTTGAATATTTGGTTTTCAATATCGGTTTTTGAATATCGGTTCTAATATCGGATTCAATATCGGTTTTTCAATATCGGTTTTTCAATATCAGTTTTTCAATATTTGTTCTCAAATATCGGTTTTTGAATATCGGTTCTAATATCGGATTCAATATCGGTTTTTCAATATCAGTTTTTCGATATCAGTTTTTCAATATCGGTTTAGAACAATATCAGTTTTGCAATATCAATTTCTCAATATCAGTTTTTCGATATCAGTTTTTCAATATTTGTTTTTAAATATCGGTTTTTCAATATCGGTTCTAATATCGGATTCAATATCGGTTTTGCAATAACAGTTTTTCGATATAGGTTTTTCAATATCGGTTTTTCAATATCGGTTTTTCAATATTTGGTTTTCAATATCGGTTTTTGAATATCGGTTCTAATATCGGATTCAATATCGGTTTTTCAATATCGGTTTTTCAATATCAGTTTTTCAATATTTGTTCTCAAATATCGGTTTTTGAATATCGGTTCTAATATCGGATTCAATATCGGTTTTTCAATATCAGTTTTTCGATATCAGTTTTTCAATATCGGTTTAGAACAATATCAGTTTTGCAATATCAGTTTCTCAATATCAGTTTTTCGATATCAGTTTTTCAATATTTGTTTTTAAATATCGGTTTTTCAATATCGGTTCTAATATCGGATTCAATATCGGTTTTGCAATAACAGTTTTTCGATATAGGTTTTTCAATATCGGTTTTTCAATATCGGTTTTTCAATATTTGGTTTTCAATATCGGTTTTTGAATATCGGTTCTAATATCGGATTCAATATCGGTTTTTCAATATCGGTTTTGCAATATCAGTTATTCGATATAGGTTTTTCAATATCGGTTTTTCAATATCGGTTTTTCAATATCAGTTTTTCGATATCAGTTTTTCAATATCGGTTTTTCGATATCAGTTTCTCAATATCAGTTTTTCGATATCAGTTTTTCAATATTTGTTTTTCAATATCGGTTTTTCAATATCGGTTCTAATATCGGATTCAATAACGGTTTTTCAATATCGGTTTTGCAATATCAGTTTTTCGATATCAGTTTTTCAATATCGGTTTAGAACAATATCAGTTTTGCAATATCAGTTTCTCAATATCAGTTTTTCGATATCAGTTTTTCAATATTTGTTCTCCAATATCGGTTTTTAAATATCGGTTCTAATATCGGATTCAATATCAGTTCTTCAATATTTGTTTTGCAATATCGGTTTTTCAATATCGCTTTTTCAATATCAGTTTTTCGATATCAGTTTTTCAATGTTTGCTTTACAATATCGGTTTTTCAATATCGGTTTTTCAATATCAGTTTTTCGATACTAGTTTTTCAATATTTGCTTTGCAATATCGGTTTTTCAATATCAGTTTTTCAATATCAGTTTTTCGATATCAGTTTTTCAATATTTGCTTTACAATATCGGTTTTTCAATATCGGTTCTAATATCGGTTTCAATATCGGTTTTTCAATATCGGTTTTTCAATATCGGTTTTTCAATATCAGTTTTTCAATATCAGTTTTTCGATATCAGTTTTTCAATATTTGCTTTACAATATCGGTTTTTCAATATCGGTTCTAATATCGGATTTGCAATATCAGTTTTTCGATATAAGTTTTTCAATATCGGTTTTTCAATATCGGTTTTTGAATATTTGGTTTTCAATATCGGTTTTTGAATATCGGTTCTAATATCGGATTCAATATCGGTTTTTCAATATCGGTTTTTCAATATCAGTTTTTCAATATTTGTTCTCAAATATCGGTTTTTGAATATCGGTTCTAATATCGGATTCAATATCAGTTTTTCAATATCGGTTTTTCGATATCAGTTTCTCAATATCAGTTTTTCGATATCAGTTTTTCAATATTTGTTTTTCAATATCGGTTTTTCAATATCGGTTCTAATATCGGATTCAATAACGGTTTTTCAATATCGGTTTTGCAATATCAGTTTTTCGATATAGGTTTTTCAATATCGGTTTTTCAATATCGGTTTTTCGATATCAGTTTCTCAATATCAGTTTTTCGATATCAGTTTTTCAATATTTGTTTTTCAATATCGGTTTTTCAATATCGGTTCTAATATCGGTTTCAATATCGGTTTTGCAATATCAGTTTTTCGATATAAGTTTTTCAATATAGGTTTTTCAATATCGGTTTTTCAATATCAGTTTTTCGATATAGGTTTTTCAATATCGGTTTTTCAATATCGGTTCTAATATCGGATTCAATATCGGTTTTGCAATAACAGTTTTTCGATATAGGTTTTTCAATATCGGTTTTTCAATATCGGTTTTTCAATATTTGGTTTTCAATATCGGTTTTTGAATATCGGTTCTAATATCGGATTCAATATCGGTTTTTCAATATCGGTTTTGCAATATCAGTTATTCGATATAGGTTTTTCAATATCGGTTTTTCAATATCGGTTTTTCAATATCAGTTTTTCGATATCAGTTTTTCAATATCGGTTTTTCGATATCAGTTTCTCAATATCAGTTTTTCGATATCAGTTTTTCAATATTTGTTTTTCAATATCGGTTTTTCAATATCGGTTCTAATATCGGATTCAATAACGGTTTTTCAATATCGGTTTTGCAATATCAGATTTTCGATATCAGTTTTTCAATATCGGTTTAGAACAATATCAGTTTTGCAATATCAGTTTTTCAATATCAGTTTTTCGATATCAGTTTTTCAATATTTGCTTTACAATATCGGTTTTTCAATATCGGTTCTAATATCGGATTTGCAATATCAGTTTTTCGATATAAGTTTTTCAATATCGGTTTTTCAATATCGGTTTTTGAATATTTGGTTTTCAATATCGGTTTTTGAATATCGGTTCTAATATCGGATTCAATATCGGTTTTTCAATATCGGTTTTTCAATATCAGTTTTTCAATATTTGTTCTCAAATATCGGTTTTTGAATATCGGTTCTAATATCGGATTCAATATCGGTTTTTCAATATCAGTTTTTCGATATCAGTTTTTCAATATCGGTTTAGAACAATATCAGTTTTGCAATATCAGTTTCTCAATATCAGTTTTTCGATATCAGTTTTTCAATATTTGTTTTTAAATATCGGTTTTTCAATATCGGTTCTAATATCGGATTCAATATCGGTTTTGCAATAACAGTTTTTCGATATAGGTTTTTCAATATCGGTTTTTCAATATCGGTTTTTCAATATTTGGTTTTCAATATCGGTTTTTGAATATCGGTTCTAATATCGGATTCAATATCGGTTTTTCAATATCGGTTTTGCAATATCAGTTATTCGATATAGGTTTTTCAATATCGGTTTTTCAATATCGGTTTTTCAATATCAGTTTTTCGATATCAGTTTTTCAATATCGGTTTTTCGATATCAGTTTCTCAATATCAGTTTTTCGATATCAGTTTTTCAATATTTGTTTTTCAATATCGGTTTTTCAATATCGGTTCTAATATCGGATTCAATAACGGTTTTTCAATATCGGTTTTGCAATATCAGTTTTTCGATATCAGTTTTTCAATATCGGTTTAGAACAATATCAGTTTTGCAATATCAGTTTCTCAATATCAGTTTTTCGATATCAGTTTTTCAATATTTGTTCTCCAATATCGGTTTTTAAATATCGGTTCTAATATCGGATTCAATATCAGTTCTTCAATATTTGTTTTGCAATATCGGTTTTTCAATATCGCTTTTTCAATATCAGTTTTTCGATATCAGTTTTTCAATGTTTGCTTTACAATATCGGTTTTTCAATATCGGTTTTTCAATATCAGTTTTTCGATACTAGTTTTTCAATATTTGCTTTGCAATATCGGTTTTTCAATATCAGTTTTTCAATATCAGTTTTTCGATATCAGTTTTTCAATATTTGCTTTACAATATCGGTTTTTCAATATCGGTTCTAATATCGGTTTCAATATCGGTTTTTCAATATCGGTTTTTCAATATCGGTTTTTCAATATCAGTTTTTCAATATCAGTTTTTCGATATCAGTTTTTCAATATTTGCTTTACAATATCGGTTTTTCAATATCGGTTCTAATATCGGATTTGCAATATCAGTTTTTCGATATAAGTTTTTCAATATCGGTTTTTCAATATCGGTTTTTGAATATTTGGTTTTCAATATCGGTTTTTGAATATCGGTTCTAATATCGGATTCAATATCGGTTTTTCAATATCGGTTTTTCAATATCAGTTTTTCAATATTTATTCTCAAATATCGGTTTTTGAATATCGGTTCTAATATCGGATTCAATATCGGTTTTTCAATATCAGTTTTTCGATATCAGTTTTTCAATATCGGTTTAGAACAATATCAGTTTTGCAATATCAGTTTCTCAATATCAGTTTTTCGATATCAGTTTTTCAATATCGGTTCTAATATCGGATTCAATATCGGTTTTGCAATAACAGTTTTTCGATATAGGTTTTTCAATATCGGTTTTTCAATATCGGTTTTTCAATATTTGGTTTTCAATATCGGTTTTTGAATATCGGTTCTAATATCGGATTCAATATCGGTTTTTCAATATCGGTTTTGCAATATCAGTTATTCGATATAGGTTTTTCAATATCGGTTTTTCAATATCGGTTTTTCAATATCAGTTTTTCGATATCAGTTTTTCAATATCGGTTTTTCGATATCAGTTTCTCAATATCAGTTTTTCGATATCAGTTTTTCAATATCGGTTTAGAACAATATCAGTTTTGCAATATCAGTTTCTCAATATCAGTTTTTCGATATCAGTTTTTCAATATTTGTTTTTAAATATCGGTTTTTCAATATCGGTTCTAATATCGGATTCAATATCGGTTTTGCAATAACAGTTTTTCGATATAGGTTTTTCAATATCGGTTTTTCAATATCGGTTTTTCAATATTTGGTTTTCAATATCGGTTTTTGAATATCGGTTCTAATATCGGATTCAATATCGGTTTTTCAATATCGGTTTTGCAATATCAGTTATTCGATATAGGTTTTTCAATATCGGTTTTTCAATATCGGTTTTTCAATATCAGTTTTTCGATATCAGTTTTTCAATATCGGTTTTTCGATATCAGTTTCTCAATATCAGTTTTTCGATATCAGTTTTTCAATATTTGTTTTTCAATATCGGTTTTTCAATATCGGTTTTTCGATATCAGTTTCTCAATATCAGTTTTTCGATATCAGTTTTTCAATATTTGTTTTTCAATATCGGTTTTTCAATATCGGTTCTAATATCGGATTCAATATCGGTTTTTCAATATCAGTTTTTCGATATCAGTTTTTCAATATCGGTTTAGAACAATATCAGTTTCTCAATATCAGTTTTTCGATATCAGTTTTTCAATATTTGTTTTTAAATATCGGTTTTTCAATATCGGTTCTAATATCGGATTCAATATCGGTTTTGCAATAACAGTTTTTCGATATCGGTTTTTCAATATCGGTTTTGCAATATCAGTTATTCGATATAGGTTTTTCAATATCGGTTTTTCAATATCGGTTTTTCAATATCAGTTTTTCGATATCAGTTTTTCAATATCGGTTTTTCGATATCAGTTTCTCAATATCAGTTTTTCGATATCAGTTTTTCAATATTTGTTTTTCAATATCGGTTTTTCAATATCGGTTCTAATATCGGATTCAATAACGGTTTTTCAATATCGGTTTTGCAATATCAGTTTTTCGATATAGGTTTTTCAATATCGGTTTTTCAATATCGGTTTTTCGATATCAGTTTCTCAATATCAGTTTTTCGATATCAGTTTTTCAATATTTGTTTTTCAATATCGGTTTTTCAATATCGGTTCTAATATCGGTTTCAATATCGGTTTTGCAATATCAGTTTTTCGATATAAGTTTTTCAATATAGGTTTTTCAATATCGGTTTTTCAATATCAGTTTTTCGATATAGGTTTTTCAATATCGGTTTTTCAATATCGGTTTTTCAATATCAGTTTTTCAATATCAGTTTTTCGATATCAGTTTTTCAATATTTGCTTTACAATATCGGTTTTTCAATATCGGTTCTAATATCGGATTTGCAATATCAGTTTTTCGATATAAGTTTTTCAATATCGGTTTTTCAATATCGGTTTTTGAATATTTGGTTTTCAATATCGGTTTTTGAATATCGGTTCTAATATCGGATTCAATATCGGTTTTTCAATATCGGTTTTTCAATATCAGTTTTTCAATATTTGTTCTCAAATATCGGTTTTTGAATATCGGTTCTAATATCGGATTCAATATCGGTTTTTCAATATCAGTTTTTCGATATCAGTTTTTCAATATCGGTTTAGAACAATATCAGTTTTGCAATATCAGTTTCTCAATATCAGTTTTTCGATATCAGTTTTTCAATATTTGTTTTTAAATATCGGTTTTTCAATATCGGTTCTAATATCGGATTCAATATCGGTTTTGCAATAACAGTTTTTCGATATAGGTTTTTCAATATCGGTTTTTCAATATCGGTTTTTCAATATTTGGTTTTCAATATCGGTTTTTGAATATCGGTTCTAATATCGGATTCAATATCGGTTTTTCAATATCGGTTTTGCAATATCAGTTATTCGATATAGGTTTTTCAATATCGGTTTTTCAATATCGGTTTTTCAATATCAGTTTTTCGATATCAGTTTTTCAATATCGGTTTTTCGATATCAGTTTCTCAATATCAGTTTTTCGAATATCAGTTTTTCAATATT
>NW_027488246.1:0-8372 GCF_050908995.1 Andrena cerasifolii | reverse complement strand
TGAAGCTGAAATTTAGTATACCTCCTTCCACTTCATGTTGTCCTGATATATTGGCCAAAATCTGGCGAAAATTTTCAGAATGCACAAAATTGGGCTTTGTAACAGCAGAACATGCCGTCGAAAGAGATGGCACAAAGTAACGTCTCCGGAGAGCAAATCAAAAAGCGAGAAGTGGCGCAGATGTTTCGAGACAGTGACTGGTTAACGAAGAGACGCAGAATTTTCGAACGCCTCTTGAAAGGCCTGCGCCTCTTATTTGCAACTTTAAGGCGATGCCTTTGAAGCTGAAATTTGGTATACCTCTTTCCACTTCATGTTCTCCTGATATATTGGCCAAAATATGGCGAAAATTTTCAGAATGCACAAAATTGGGCTTTGTAACAGGAGAACATGCCGCCGAAAGAGATGGCACAAAGTAACGTCTCCGAAGAGCAAATCAAAGAGCGAGAAGTGGCGCAGATGTTTCGAGACAGTGACTGTTTAACGAAGAGACGCAGAATTTTCGAACGCCTCTTGAAAGGCCTGCGCCTCTTATTTGCAACTTTAAGGCGATGCCTTTGAAGCTGAAATTTAGTATACCTCCTTCCACTTCATGTTCTCCTGATATATTGGCCAAAATCTGGCGAAAATTTTCAGAATGCACAAAATTGGGCTTTGTAACAGGAGAACATGCCGCCGAAAGAGATGGCACAAAGTAACGTCTCCGCATAGCAAATCAAAAGCGAGAAGTGGCGCAGATGTTTCGAGACAGTGACTGTGTAACGAAGAGACGCAGAATTTTCGAACGCCTCTTGGAAGGCCTGCGCCTCTTATTTGCAACTTTAAGGCGATGCCTTTGAAGCTGAAATTTGGTATACCTCTTTCCACTTCATGTTCTCCTGATATATTGGCCAAAATCGGGCGAAAATTTTCAGAATGCACAAAATTGGGCTTTGTAACAGCAGAACATGCCGTCGAAAGAGATGGCACAAAGTGACGTCTCCGGAGAGCAAATCAAAAAGCGAGAAGTGGCGCAGATGTTTCGAGACAGTGACTGGTTAACGAAGAGACGCAGAATTTTCGAACGCCTCTTGAAAGGCCTGCGCCTATTATTTGCAACTTTAAGGCGATGCCTTTGAAGCTGAAATATGGTTTACCTCCTTCCACTTCATGTTCCCCTCATATATTGGCCACAATCTGGCGAAAATTTTCAGAATGCACAAAATTGGGCTTTGTAACAGGAGAACATGCCGCCGAAAGAGATGGCACAATGTAACGTCTCCGGAGAGCAAATCAATTAGCGAGAAGTGGCGCAGATGTTTCGAGACAGCGACTGTTTAACGAAGAGACGCAGAATTTTCGAACGCCTCTTGAAAGGCCTGCGCCTCTTATTTGCAACTTTAAGGCGATGCCTTTGAAGCTGAAATTTGGTATACCTCTTTCCACTTCATGTTCTCCTGATATATTGGCCAAAATGTGGCGAAAATTTTCAGAATGCACAAAATTGGGCTTTGTAACAGGAGAACATGCCGCCGAAAGAGATGGCACAAAGTAACGTCTCCGAAGAGCAAATCAAAAAGCGAGAAGTGGCGCAGATGTTTCGAGACAGTGACTGGTTAACGAAGAGACGCAGAATTTTCGAACGCCTCTTGAAAGGCCTGCGCCTCTTATTTGCAACTTTAAGGCGATGCCTTTGAAGCTGAAATTTAGTATACCTCCTTCCACCTCATGTTCTCCTGATATATTGGCCAAAATATGGCGAAAATTTTCAGAATGCACAAAATTGGGCTTTGTAACAGCAGAACATGCCGTCGAAAGAGATGGCACAAAGTAACGTCTCCGGAGAGCAAATCAAAAAGCGAGAAGTGGCGCAGATGTTTCGAGACAGTGACTGGTTAACGAAGAGACGCAGAATTTTCGAACGCCTCTTGAAAGGCCTGCGCCTCTTATTTGAAACTTTAAGGCGATGCCTTTGAAGCTGAAATTTGGTATACCTCTTTCCACTTCATGTTCTCCTGATATATTGGCCAAAATCGGGCGAAAATTTTCAGAATGCACAAAATTGGGCTTTGTAACAGGAGAACATGCCGTCGAAAGAGATGGCACAAAGTAACGTCTCCGGAGAGCAAATCAAAAAGCGAGAAGTGGCGCAGATGTTTCGAGACAGTGACTGGTTAACGAAGAGACGCAGAATTTTCGAACGCCTCTTGAAAGGCCTGCGCCTATTATTTGCAATTTTAAGGCGATGCCTTTGAAGCTGAAATATGGTTTACCTCCTTCCACTTCATGTTCCCCTCATATATTGGCCACAATCTGGCGAAAATTTTCAGAATGCACAAAAGTGGGCTTTGTAACACGACAACATGCCGTCGACCGAGATGGCACAAAGTAACGTCTCCGGAGAGCAAATCAATTAGCGAGAAGTGGCGCAGATGTTTCGAGACAGTGACTGTTTAACGAAGAGACGCAGAATTTTCGAACGCCTCTTGAAAGGCCTGCGCCTCTTATTTGCAACTTTAAGGCGATGCCTTTGAAGCTGAAATTTGGTATACCTCTTTCCACTTCATGTTCTCCTGATATATTGGCCAAAATATGGCGAAAATTTTCAGAATGCACAAAATTGGGCTTTGTAACAGGAGAACATGCCGCCGAAAGAGATGGCACAAAGTAACGTCTCCGAAGAGCAAATCAAAGAGCGAGAAGTGGCGCAGATGTTTCGAGACAGTGACTGTTTAACGAAGAGACGCAGAATTTTCGAACGCCTCTTGAAAGGCCTGCGCCTCTTATTTGCAACTTTAAGGCGATGCCTTTGAAGCTGAAATTTAGTATACCTCCTTCCACTTCATGTTCTCCTGATATATTCGCCACAATCTGGCGAAAATTTTCAGAAAGCACAAAATTGGGCTTTGTAACAGGAGAACATGCCGTCGAAAGAGATGGCACAAAGTAACATCTCCGCGTAGCAAATCAAAGAGCGAGAAGTGGCGCAGATGTTTCGAGACAGTGACTGTGTAACGAAGAGACGCAGAATTTTCGAACGCCTCTTGGAAGGCCTGCGCCTCTTATTTGCAACTTTAAGGCGATACCTTTGAAGCTGACATTTAGTATACCTCCTTCCACTTCATGTTCTCCTGATATATTGGCCAAAATCTGGCGAAAATTTTCAGAATGCACAAAATTGGGCTTTGTAACAGGAGAACATGCCGCCGAAAGAGATGGCACAAAGTAACGTCTCCGAAGAGCAAATCAAAAGCGAGAAGTGGCGCAGATGTTTCGAGACAGTGACTGTGTAACGAAGAGACGCAGAATTTTCGAACGCCTCTTGGGAGGCCTGCGCCTCTTATTTGCAACTTTAAGGCGATGCCTTTGAAGCTGAAATTTGGTATACCTCTTTCCACTTCATGTTCTCCTGATATATTGGCCAAAATCGGGCGAAAATTTTCAGAATGCACAAAATTGGGCTTTGTAACAGCAGAACATGCCGTCGAAAGAGATGGCACAAAGTGACGTCTCCGGAGAGCAAATCAAAAAGCGAGAAGTGGCGCAGATGTTTCGAGACAGTGACTGTTTAACGAAGAGACGCAGAATTTTCGAACGCCTCTTGAAAGGCCTGCGCCTCTTATTTGCAACTTTAAGGCGATGCCTTTGAAGCTGAAATTTGGTATACCTCTTTCCACTTCATGTTCTCCTGATATATTGGCCAAAATCTGGCGAAAATTTTCAGAATGCACAAAATTGGGCTTTGTAACAGGAGAACATGCCGCCGAAAGAGATGGCACAAAGTAACGTCTCCGAAGAGCAAATCAAAAAGCGAGAAGTGGCGCAGATGTTTCGAGACAGTGACTGGTTAACGAAGAGACGCAGAATTTTCGAACGCCTCTTGAAAGGCCTGCGCCTCTTATTTGCAACTTTAAGGCGATGCCTTTGAAGCTGAAATTTAGTATACCTCCTTCCACCTCATGTTCTCCTGATATATTGGCCAAAATCTGGCGAAAATTTTCAGAATGCACAAAATTGGGCTTTGTAACAGCAGAACATGCCGTCGAAAGAGAAGGCACAAAGTAACGTCTCCGGAGAGCAAATCAAAAAGCGAGAAGTGGCGCAGATGTTTCGAGACAGTGACTGGTTAACGAAGAGACGCAGAATTTTCGAACGCCTCTTGAAAGGCCTGCGCCTCTTATTTGCAACTTTAAGGCGATGCCTTTGAAGCTGAAATTTGGTATACCTCTTTCCACTTCATGTTCTCCTGATATATTGGCCAAAATCTGGCGAAAATTTTCAGAATGCACAAAATTGGGCTTTGTAACAGGAGAACATGCCGCCGAAAGAGATGGCACAAAGTAACGTCTCCGAAGAGCAAATCAAAAAGCGAGAAGTGGCGCAGATGTTTCGAGACAGTGACTGGTTAACGAAGAGACGCAGAATTTTCGAACGCCTCTTGAAAGGCCTGCGCCTCTTATTTGCAACTTTAAGGCGATGCCTTTGAAGCTGAAATTTAGTATACCTCCTTCCACCTCATGTTCTCCTGATATATTGGCCAAAATCTGGCGAAAATTTTCAGAATGCACAAAATTGGGCTTTGTAACAGCAGAACATGCCGTCGAAAGAGAAGGCACAAAGTAACGTCTCCGGAGAGCAAATCAAAAAGCGAGAAGTGGCGCAGATGTTTCGAGACAGTGACTGGTTAACGAAGAGACGCAGAATTTTCGAACGCCTCTTGAAAGGCCTGCGCCTCTTATTTGAAACTTTAAGGCGATGCCTTTGAAGCTGAAATTTGGTATACCTCTTTCCACTTCATGTTCTCCTGATATATTGGCCAAAATCGGGCGAATATTTTCAGAATGCACAAAATTGGGCTTTGTAACAGGAGAACATGCCGTCGAAAGAGATGGCACAAAGTAACGTCTCCGGAGAGCAAATCAAAAAGCGAGAAGTGGCGCAGATGTTTCGAGACAGTGACTGTTTAACGAAGAGACGCAGAATTTTCGAACGCCTCTTGAAAGGCCTGCGCCTATTATTTGCAAGTTTAAGGCGATGCCTTTGAAGCTGAAATATGGTTTACCTCCTTCCACTTCATGTTCCCCTCATATATTGGCCACAATCTGGCGAAAATTTTCAGAATGCACAAAAGTGGGCTTTGTAACACGACAACATACCGTCGACCGAGATGGCACAAAGTAACGTCTCCGGAGAGCAAATCAATTAGCGAGAAGTGGCGCAGATGTATCGAGACAGTGACCGTTTAACGAAGAGACGCAGAATTTTCGAACGCCTCTTGAAAGGCCTGCGCCTCTTATTTGCAACTTTAAGGCGATGCCTTTGAAGCTGAAATATGGTTTACCTCCTTCCACTTCATGTTCCCCTCATATATTGGCCACAATCTGGCGAAAATTTTCAGAATGCACAAAATTGGGCTTTGTAACAGGAGAACATGCCGCCGAAAGAGATGGCACAAAGTAACGTCTCCGGAGAGCAAATCAATTAGCGCGAAGTGGCGCAGATGTTTCGAGACAGTGACTGTTTAACGAAGAGACGCAGAATTTTCGAACGCCTCTTGAAAGGCCTGCGCCTCTTATTTGCAACTTTAAGGCGATGCCTTTGAAGCTGAAATTTGGTATACCTCTTTCCACTTCATGTTCTCCTGATATATTGGCCAAAATCTGGCGAAAATTTTCAGAATGCACAAAATTGGGCTTTGTAACAGGAGAACATGCCGCCGAAAGAGATGGCACAAAGTAACGTCTCCGAAGAGCAAATCAAAAAGCGAGAAGTGGCGCAGATGTTTCGAGACAGTGACTGGTTAACGAAGAGACGCAGAACTTTCGAACGCCTCTTGAAAGGCCTGCGCCTCTTATTTGCAACTTTAAGGCGATGCCTTTGAAGCTGAAATTTAGTATACCTCCTTCCACCTCATGTTCTCCTGATATATTGGCCAAAATCTGGCGAAAATTTTCAGAATGCACAAAATTGTGCTTTGTAACAGCAGAACATGCCGTCGAAAGAGAAGGCACAATGTAACGTCTCCGGAGAGCAAATCAAAAAGCGAGCAGTGGCGCAGATGTTTCGAGACAGTGACTGGTTAACGAAGAGACGCAGAATTTTCGAACGCCTCTTGAAAGGCCTGCGCCTCTTATTTGAAACTTTAAGGCGATGCCTTTGAAGCTGAAATTTGGTATACCTCTTTCCACTTCATGTTCTCCTGATATATTGGCCAAAATCGGGCGAATATTTTCAGAATGCACAAAATTGGGCTTTGTAACAGCAGAACATGCCGTCGAAAGAGAAGGCACAAAGTAACGTCTCCGGAGAGCAAATCAAAAAGCGAGAAGTGGCGCAGATGTTTCGAGACAGTGACTGGTTAACGAAGAGACGCAGAATTTTCGAACGCCTCTTGAAAGGCCTGCGCCTCTTATTTGCAACTTTAAGGCGATGCCTTTGAAGCTGAAATTTGGTATACCTCTTTCCACTTCATGTTCTCCTGATATATTGGCCAAAATCTGGCGAATATTTTCAGAATGCACAAAATTGGGCTTTGTAACAGGAGAACATGCCGTCGAAAGAGATGGCACAAAGTAACGTCTCCGGAGAGCAAATCAAAAAGCGAGAAGTGGCGCAGATGTTTCGAGACAGTGACTGTTTAACGAAGAGACGCAGAATTTTCGAACGCCTCTTGAAAGGCCTGCGCCTATTATTTGCAATTTTAAGGCGATGCCTTTGAAGCTGAAATATGGTTTACCTCCTTCCACTTCATGTTCCCCTCATATATTGGCCACAATCTGGCGAAAATTTTCAGAATGCACAAAAGTGGGCTTTGTAACACGACAACATGCCGTCGACCGAGATGGCACAAAGTAACGTCTCCGGAGAGCAAATCAATTAGCGAGAAGTGGCGCAGATGTTTCGAGACAGTGACTGTTTAACGAAGAGACGCAGAATTTTCGAACGCGTCTTGAAAGACCTGCGCCTCTTCTTTGCAACTTTATGGCGATGCCTTTGAAGCTGAAATTTGGTATACCTCTTTCCACTTCATGTTCTCCTGATATATTGGCCAAAATATGGCGAAAATTTTCAGAATGCACAAAATTGGGCTTTGTAACAGGAGAACATGCCGCCGAAAGAGATGGCACAAAGTAACGTCTCCGAAGAGCAAATCAAAGAGCGAGAAGTGGCGCAGATGTTTCGAGACAGTGACTGTTTAACGAAGAGACGCAGAATTTTCGAACGCCTCTAGAAAGGCCTGCGCCTCTTATTTGCAACTTTAAGGCGATGCCTTTGAAGCTGAAATTTAGTATACCTCCTTCCACTTCATGTTCTCCTGATATATTCGCCACAATCTGGCGAAAATTTTCAGAAAGCACAAAATTGGGCTTTGTAACAGGAGAACATGCCGTCGAAAGAGATGGCACAAAGTAACGTCTCCGCATAGCAAATCAAAGAGCGAGAAGTGGCGCAGATGTTTCGAGACAGTGACTGTGTAACGAAGAGACGCAGAATTTTCGAACGCCTCTTGGAAGGCCTGCGCCTCTTATTTGCAACTTTAAGGCGATACCTTTGAAGCTGACATTTAGTATACCTCCTTCCACTTCATGTTCTCCTGATATATTGGCCAAAATCTGGCGAAAATTTTCAGAATGCACAAAATTGGGCTTTGTAACAGCAGAACATGCCGTCGAAAGAGATGGCACAAAGTAACGTCTCCGCATAGCAAATCAAAAGCGAGAAGTGGCGCAGATGTTTCGAGACAGTGACTGGTTAACGAAGAGAAACAGAATTTTCGAACGCCTCTTGAAAGGCCTGCGCCTATTATTTGCAACTTTAAGGCGATGCCTTTGAAGCTGAAATATGGTTTACCTCCTTCCACTTCATGTTCCCCTCATATATTGGCCACAATCTGGCGAAAATTTTCAGAATGCACAAAAGTGGGCTTTGTAACACGACAACATACCGTCGACCGAGATGGCACAAAGTAACGTCTCCGGAGAGCAAATCAATTAGCGAGAAGTGGCGCAGATGTATCGAGACAGTGACCGTTTAACGAAGAGACGCAGAATTTTCGAACGCCTCTTGAAAGGCCTGCGCCTCTTATTTGCAACTTTAAGGCGATGCCTTTGAAGCTGAAATATGGTTTACCTCCTTCCACTTCATGTTCCCCTCATATATTGGCCATAATCTGGCGAAAATTTTCAGAATGCACAAAATTGGGCTTTGTAACAGGAGAACATGCCGCCGAAAGAGATGGCACAAAGTAACGTCTCCGGAGAGCAAATCAATTAGCGAGAAGTGGCGCAGATGTTTCGAGACAGTGACTGTTTAACGAAGAGACGCAGAATTTTCGAACGCCTCTTGAAAGGCCTGCGCCTCTTATTTGCAACTTTAAGGCGATGCCTTTGAAG
>NW_027488244.1:0-8398 GCF_050908995.1 Andrena cerasifolii | reverse complement strand
TATCGGTTTTTCAATATCAGTTTTTCAATATTTGGTTTTCAATATCGGTTTTTGAATATCGATTCTAATATCGGATTCAATATCAGTTTTTCAATATCAGTTTTTCAATATTCGTTTTTCAATATCGGTTTTTGAATATTTGTTTTCCAATATCGGTTTTTGAATATCGGTTTTTCAATATCGGTTCTAATATCGGTTTCAATATCGGTTTTTCAATATCAGTTTTTTAATATCGGTTTTTCACTATCGGTTTTTCAATATCAGTTTTTCAATATTTGTTCTCCAATATCGGTTTTTGAATATCGGTTCTAATATCGGATTCATTATCGGTTTTTCTATATCGGTTTTTCAATATCAGTTTTTCGATATCAGTTTTTGAATATTTGTTCTCCAATATCGGTTTTTGAATATCGGTTCTAATATCGGATTCAATATCGGTTTTTCAATATCGGTTTTTCAATATCCGTTTTTCGATATCAGTTTTTCAATATTTGCTTTACAATATCGGTTTTTCAATATCGGTTCTAATATCGGATTCAATATCGGTTTTGCAGTATCAGTTTTTCGATATAGGTTTTTCAATATGGGATTTGCAATATCAGTTTTTCGATATAGGTTTTTCAATATCGGTTTTTCAATATCGGTTCTAATATTGGATTCAATATCGGTTTTTCAATATCGGTTTTTCAATATCAGTTTTTCGATATCAGTTTTTCAATATTTGTTCTCCAATCTCGGATTCAATATCGGTTTTTCAATATCGGTTCTAATGTCGGTTTCAATATCGGTTTTTCAATATCGGTTTTTCAATATCAGTTTTTTAATATTTGTTCTCCAATATCGGTTTTTGAATTTCGGTTCTAATATCGGATTCAATATCGGTTTTTCAATATCAGTTTTTCAATATTTGTTTTTCAATATCGGTTCTAATATCGGTTTAAATATGGTTTTTTCAATATCAGTTTTTCAATATTTGTTCTCCAATATCGGTTTTTGAATATCGGTTCTAATATCGGATTCATTATCGGTTTTTCTATATCGCTTTTTCAATATCAGTTTTTCGTTATCAGTTTTTCAATATTTGTTTTTCAATATCGGTTCTAAATCGGATTCAATATCGGTTTTTCAATATCGGTTTTTCAATATCGGTTCTAATATCGGATTCAATATCGGTTTTTCAATATCGGTTTTTCAATATCGGTTCTAATATCAGTTTCAATATCAGTTTTTCAATATCAGTTTTTCAATATTTGTTTTTCAATATCGGTTCTAATATCGGATTCAATATCGGTTTTTCAATATCGGTTTTTCAATATCAGTTTTTCGATATCAGTTTTTCAATATTTGTTCTCCAATCTCGGATTCAATATCGGTTTTTCAATATCGGTTCTAATGTCGGTTTCAATATCGGTTTTTCAATATCGGTTTTTCAATATCAGTTTTTTAATATTTGTTCTCCAATATCGGTTTTTGAATATCGGTTCTAATATCGGATTCAATATCGGTTTTTCAATATCGGTTTTTCAATATCAGTTTTTCGATATCAGTTTTTCAATATTTGCTTTACAATATCGGTTTTTCAATATCGGTTCTAATATCGGTTTCAATATCGATTTTTCAATATCAGTTTTTCGATATAGGTTTTTCAATATCGGTTTTTCAATATCGGTTTTTCAATATCAGTTTTTCAATATTTGGTTTTCAATATCGGTTTTTGAATATCGGTTCTAATATCGGATTCAATATCAGTTTTTCAATATCAGTTTTTCAATATTCGTTTTTCAATATCGGTTTTTGAATATTTGTTTTCCAATATCGGTTTTTGAATATCGGTTTTTCAATATCGGTTCTAATATCGGTTTCAATATCGGTTTTTCGATATCAGTTTTTCAATATTTGCTTTACAATATCGGTTTTTCAATATCGGTTCTAATATCGGATTCAATATCGGTTTTGCAGTATCAGTTTTTCGATATAGGTTTTTCAATATGGGATTTGCAATATCTGTTTTTCGATATAGGTTTTTCAATATCGGTTTTTCAATATCGGTTCTAATATTGGATTCAATATCGGTTTTTCAATATCGGTTTTTCAATATCAGTTTTTCGATATCAGTTTTTCAATATTTGTTCTCCAATCTCGGATTCAATATCGGTTTTTCAATATCGGTTCTAATGTCGGTTTCAATATCGGTTTTTCAATATCGGTTTTTCAATATCAGTTTTTTAATATTTGTTCTCCAATATCGGTTTTTGAATATCGGTTCTAATATCGGATTCAATATCGGTTTTTCAATATCAGTTTTTCAATATTTGTTTTTCAATATCGGTTCTAATATCGGTTTAAATATGGTTTTTTCAATATCAGTTTTTCAATATTTGTTCTCCAATATCGGTTTTTGAATATCGGTTCTAATATCGGATTCATTATCGGTTTTTCTATATCGCTTTTTCAATATCAGTTTTTCGTTATCAGTTTTTCAATATTTGTTTTTCAATATCGGTTCTAAATCGGATTCAATATCGGTTTTTCAATATCGGTTTTTCAATATCGGTTCTAATATCGGATTCAATATCGGTTTTTCAATATCGGTTTTTCAATATCGGTTCTAATATCAGTTTCAATATCAGTTTTTCAATATCAGTTTTTCAATATTTGTTTTTCAATATCGGTTCTAATATCGGATTCAATATCGGTTTTTCAATATCGGTTTTTCAATATCAGTTTTTCGATATCAGTTTTTCAATATTTGTTCTCCAATCTCGGATTCAATATCGGTTTTTCAATATCGGTTCTAATGTCGGTTTCAATATCGGTTTTTCAATATCGGTTTTTCAATATCAGTTTTTTAATATTTGTTCTCCAATATCGGTTTTTGAATATCGGTTCTAATATCGGATTCAATATCGGTTTTTCAATATCGGTTTTTCAATATCAGTTTTTCGATATCAGTTTTTCAATATTTGCTTTACAATATCGGTTTTTCAATATCGGTTCTAATATCGGTTTCAATATCGATTTTTCAATATCAGTTTTTCGATATAGGTTTTTCAATATCGGTTTTTCAATATCGGTTTTTCAATATCAGTTTTTCAATATTTGGTTTTCAATATCGGTTTTTCAATATCGGTTCTAATATCGGTTTCAATATCGGTTTTTCAATATCAGTTTTTCAATATTTGTTCTCCAATATCGGTTTTTGAATATCGGTTCTAATATCGGATTCATTATCGGTTTTTCTATATCGGTTTTTCAATATCAGTTTTTCGTTATCAGTTTTTCAATATTTGTTTTTCAATATCGGTTCTAATATCGGTTTCAATATCGGTTTTTCAATATAGGTTTTTCAATATCGGTTTTTCAATATCGGTTTTTCAATATCAGTTTTTCAATATTTGGTTTTCAATATCGGTTTTTCAATATCGGTTTTTCACTATCGGTTTTTGAATATCGGTTCTAATATCGGATTCAATATCGGTTTTTCAATATCGGTTTTTCAATATCGGTTCTAATATCGGATTCAATATCGGTTTTGCAGTATCAGTTTTTCGATATAGGTTTTTCAATATGGGATTTGCAATATCAGTTTTTCGATATAGGTTTTTCAATATCGGTTTTTCAATATCGGTTCTAATATTGGATTCAATATCGGTTTTTCAATATCGGTTTTTCAATATCCGTTTTTCGATATCAGTTTTTCAATATTTGCTTTACAATATCGGTTTTTCAATATCGGTTCTAATATCGGATTCAATATCGGTTTTGCAGTATCAGTTTTTCGATATAGGTTTTTCAATATGGGATTTGCAATATCAGTTTTTCGATATAGGTTTTTCAATATCGGTTTTTCAATATCGGTTCTAATATTGGATTCAATATCGGTTTTTCAATATCGGTTCTAATATTGGATTCAATATCGGTTTTTCAATATCGGTTTTGCAATATCAGTTTTTCGATATAGGTTTTTCAATATCGGTTTTTCAATATCGGTTTTTCAATATCGGTTCTAATATCAGTTTCAATATCAGTTTTTCAATATCAGTTTTTCAATATTTGTTTTTCAATATCGGTTCTAATATCGGATTCAATATCGGTTTTTCAATATCGGTTTTTCAATATCAGTTTTTCGATATCAGTTTTTCAATATTTGTTCTCCAATCTCGGATTCAATATCGGTTTCAATATCGGTTTTTCAATATCGGTTTTTCAATATCAGTTTTTGAATATTTGTTCTCCAATATCGGTTTTTGAATATCGGTTCTAATATCGGATTCAATATCGGTTTTGCAATATCAGTTTTTCCATCTAGGTTTTTCAATATCGGTATTTCAATATCGGTTTTTCAATATCGGTTTTAATATCGGATTCAATATCGGTTTTGCAATATCAGTTATTCGATATAGGTTTTTCAATATCGGTTTTTCAATATCGGTTTTTGAATATCGGTTCTAATATCGGATTCAATATTTGTTTTTCTATATCGGTTTTTCAATATCAGTTTTTCGATATCAGTTTTTCAATATTTGTTTTTCAATATCGGTTTTTCAATATCAGTTTTTCAATATTTGTTCTCCAATATCGGTTTTTGAATATCGGTTCTAATATCGGATTCATTATCGGTTTTTCTATATCGGTTTTTCAATATCAGTTTTTCGTTATCAGTTTTTCAATATCGGTTTTTCAATATCAGTTTTTCAATATTTGTTCTCCAATATCGGTTTTTGAATATCGGTTCTAAATCGGATTCAATATCGGTTTTTCAATATCGGTTTTTCAATATCGGTTCTAATATCGGATTCAATATCGGTTTTTCAATATCAGTTTTTCAATATTTGTTCTCCAATATCGGTTTTTGAATATCGGTTCTAGTATCGGTTTCATTATCGGTTTTTCAATATCGGTTTTTCACTATCGTTTTTTCAATATCGGTTTTTTAATATCAGTTTTTCAATATTGGTTTTTGAATATTTGTTCTCCAATATCGGTTTTTGAATATCGGTTCTAAATCGGATTCAATATCGGTTTTTCAATATCGGTTTTTCAATATCGGTTCTAATATCGGTTTCAATATCGGTTTTTCAATATCGGTTTTTCAATATCAGTTTTTCAATATTTGTTCTGCAATATCGGTTTTTGAATATCGGTTCTAATATCGGATTCATTATCGGTTTTTCAATATCGGTTTTTCAATATCAGTTTTTCGATATCAGTTTTTGAATATTTGTTCTCCAATATCGGTTTTTGAATATCGGTTCTAATATCGGTTCTAATATCGGTTTCAATATCGATTTTTCAATATCAGTTTTTCGATATAGGTTTTTCAATATCGGTTTTTCAATATCGGTTTTTCAATATCAGTTTTTCAATATTGGTTTTTGAATATTTGTTCTCCAATATCGGTTTTTGAATATCGGTTCTAAATCGGATTCAATATCGGTTTTTCAATATCGGTTTTTCAATATCGGTTCTAATATCGGATTCAATATCGGTTTTTCAATATCCGTTTTTCGATATCAGTTTTTCACTATTTGCTTTACAATATCGGTTTTTCAATATCGGTTCTAATATCGGTTTCAATATCGGTTTTTCAATATCGGTTCTAATATCGGTTTCAATATCGGTTTTTCAATATCGGTTTTGCAATATTTGTTTTTCAATATCGGTTCTAATATCGGTTTCAATATCGGTTTTCAATATAGGTTTTTCAATATCGGTTTTTCAATATCGGTTTTTCAATATCAGTTTTTCAATATTTGGTTTTCAATATCGGTTTTTCAATATCGGTTTTTCACTATCGGTTTTTGAATATCGGTTCTAATATCGGATTCAATATCGGTTTTTCAATATCGGTTTTTCAATATCGGTTCTAATATCGGATTCAATATCGGTTTTGCAGTATCAGTTTTTCGATATAGGTTTTTCAATATGGGATTTGCAATATCAGTTTTTCGATATAGGTTTTTCAATATCGGTTCTAATATTGGATTCAATATCGGTTTTTCAATATCGGTTTTTCAATATCCGTTTTTCGATATCAGTTTTTCAATATTTGCTTTACAATATCGGTTTTTTCAATATCGGTTCTAATATCGGATTCAATATCGGTTTTGCAGTATCAGTTTTTCGATATAGGTTTTTCAATATGGGATTTGCAATATCAGTTTTTCGATATAGGTTTTTCAATATCGGTTTTTCAATATCGGTTCTAATATTGGATTCAATATCGGTTTTTCAATATCGGTTCTAATATTGGATTCAATATCGGTTTTTCAATATCGGTTTTGCAATATCAGTTTTTCGATATAGGTTTTTCAATATCGGTTTTTTCAATATCGGTTTTTCAATATCGGTTCTAATATCAGTTTCAATATCAGTTTTTCAATATCAGTTTTTCAATATTTGTTTTTCAATATCGGTTCTAATATCGGATTCAATATCGGTTTTTCAATATCGGTTTTTCAATATCAGTTTTTCGATATCAGTTTTTCAATATTTGTTCTCCAATCTCGGATTCAATATCGGTTTCAATATCGGTTTTTCAATATCGGTTTTTCAATATCAGTTTTTTAATATTTGTTCTCCAATATCGGTTTTTGAATATCGGTTCTAAATATCGGATTCAATATCGGTTTTTCAATATTTGTTCTCCAATATCGGTTTTTGAATATCGGTTCTAATATCGGATTCATTATCGGTTTTTCTATATCGGTTTTTCAATATCAGTTTTTCGTTATCAGTTTTTCAATATCGGTTTTTCAATATCAGTTTTTCAATATTTGTTCTCCAATATCGGTTTTTGAATATCGGTTCTAAATCGGATTCAATATCGGTTTTTCAATATCGGTTTTTCAATATCGGTTCTAATATCGGATTCAATATCGGTTTTTCAATATCAGTTTTTCAATATTTGTTCTCCAATATCGGTTTTTGAATATCGGTTCTAGTATCGGTTTCAATATCGGTTTTTCAATATCGGTTTTTCAATATCGGTTCTAATATCGGTTTCAATATCGGTTTTTCAATATCGGTTTTTCAATATCAGTTTTTCAATATTTGTTCTCCAATATCGGTTTTTGAATATCGGTTCTAATATCGGATTCAATATCGGTTTTTCAATATCGGTTTTTCAATATCAGTTTTTCGATATCAGTTTTTGAATATTTGTTCTCCAATATCGGTTTTTGAATATCGGTTCTAATATCGGTTCTAATATCGGTTTCAATATCGATTTTTCAATATCAGTTTTTCGATATAGGTTTTTCAATATCGGTTTTTCAATATCGGTTTTTCAATATCAGTTTTTCAATATTGGTTTTTGAATATTTGTTCTCCAATATCGGTTTTTGAATATCGGTTCTAAATCGGATTCAATATCGGTTTTTCAATATCGGTTTTTCAATATCGGTTCTAATATCGGATTCAATATCGGTTTTTCAATATCCGTTTTTCGATATCAGTTTTTCACTATTTGCTTTACAATATCGGTTTTTCAATATCGGTTCTAATATCGGTTTCAATATCGGTTTTTCAATATCGGTTCTAATATCGGTTTCAATATCGGTTTTTCAATATCGGTTTTGCAATATTTGTTTTTCAATATCGGTTCTAATATCGGATTCAATATCGTTTTTTCAATATCGGTTTTTCAATATCAGTTTTTCAATATTGGTTTTTGAATATTTGTTCTCCAATATCGGTTTTTGAATATCGGTTCTAAATCGGATTCAATATCGGTTTTTCAATATCGGTTTTTCAATATCGGTTCTAATATCGGATTCAATATCGGTTTTTCAATATCAGTTTTTCAATATTTGTTCTCCAATATCGGTTTTTGAATATCGGTTCTAGTATCGGTTTCAATATCGGTTTTTCAATATCGGTTTTTCACTATCGGTTTTTCAATATCGGTTTTTCACTATCGGTTTTTCAATATCAGTTTTTCAATATTTGTTCTCCAATATCGGTTTTTGAATATCGGTTCTAATATCGGATTCATTATCGGTTTTTCTATATCGGTTTTTCAATATCAGTTTTTCGTTATCAGTTTTCAATATTTGTTTTTCAATATCGGTTCTAATATCGGTTTCAATATCGGTTTTTCAATATCGGTTTTTCAATATCGGTTTTTCAATATCAGTTTTTCAATATTTGTTCTCCAATATCGGTTTTTGAATATCGGTTCTAATATCGGATTCAATATCGGTTTTTCAATATCGGTTTTTCAATATCAGTTTTTCGATATCAGTTTTTGAATATTTGTTCTCCAATATCGGTTTTTGAATATCGGTTCTAATATCGGATTCAATATCGGTTTTTCAATATCGGTTTTTCAATATCAGTTTTTCGATATCAGTTTTTGAATATTTGTTCTCCAATATCGGTTTTTCAATATCGGTTC
>NW_027488243.1:0-8431 GCF_050908995.1 Andrena cerasifolii | reverse complement strand
TACTCGTTTTACCAGTTTTGCTCGTTTTGCTCGTTTTACTCGTTTTACTCGTTTTACTCGTTTTACTCGTTTTACTCGTTTTACTCGTTTTACTCGTTTTGCTCGTTTTGCTCGTTTTAGTCGTTTTGCTCGTTTTAGTGGTTTTACTCGTTTTACTCGTTTTACTCGTATTACTCGTTTTACTCGTTTTACTCGTTTTACTCGTTTTACTCGTTTTACTCGTTTTTTCGTTTTACTCGTTTTACTCGTTTTACTCGTTTTACTCGTTTTACTCGTTTTTTCGTTTTACTCGTTTTACTCGTTTTACTCGTTTTACTCGTTTTACTCGTTTTACTCGTTTTACTCGTTTTACTCGTTTTACTCGTTTTACTCGTTTTACTCGTTTTACTCGTTTAACTCGTTTTACTAGTTTTGCTCGTTTTACTCGTTTTACTCGTTTTACTCGTTTTACTCGTTTTACTCGTTTTACTCGTTTTACTAGTTTTACTAGTTTTACTAGTTTTACTAGTTTTACTAGTTTTACTCGTTTTTACTCGTTTTACTCGTTTTACTCGTTTTACTCGTTTTACTCGTTTTACTCGTTTTACTCGTTTTACTCGTTATACTCGTTTTACTCGTTTTACTCGTTTTACTCGTTTTACTCGTTTTACTCGTTTTACTCGTTTTACTCGTTTTACTCGTTTTACTCGTTTTACTCGTTTTACTCGTTTTACTCGTTTTACTAGATTTACTCGTTTTACTCGTTTTTCTCGTTTTTCTCGTTTTACTCGTTTTACTCGTTTTACTCGTTTTACCTCGTTTTACTCGTTTTACTCGTTTTACTCGTTTTACTCGTTTTACTCGTTTTACTCGTTTTACTCGTTTTACTCGTTTTACTCGTTTTACTCGTTTAACTCGTTTTACTAGTTTTGCTCGTTTTACTCGTTTTACTCGTTTTGCTCGTTTTGCTCGTTTTGCTCGTTTTGCTCGTTTTACTCGATTTACTCGTTTTAATAGTTTTGCTCGTTTTACTCGTTTTACTCGTTTTACTCGTTTTACCAGTTTTGCTCGTTTTGCTCGTTTTACTCGTTTTACTCGTTTTACTCGTTTTACTCGTTTTACTCGTTTTACTCGTTTTACTCGTTTTGCTCGTTTTGCTCGTTTTAGTCGTTTTGCTCGTTTTAGTGGTTTTACTCGTTTTACTCGTTTTACTCGTATTACTCGTTTTACTCGTTTTACTCGTTTTACTCGTTTTACTCGTTTTACTCGTTTTTCGTTTTACTCGTTTTACTCGTTTTACTCGTTTTACTCGTTTTTCGTTTTACTCGTTTTACTCGTTTTACTCGTTTTACTCGTTTTACTCGTTTTACTCGTTTTACTCGTTTTACTCGTTTTACTCGTTTTACTCGTTTAACTCGTTTTACTCGTTTTACTAGTTTTGCTCGTTTTACTCGTTTTACTCGTTTTACTCGTTTTAACTCGTTTTACTCGTTTTACTCGTTTTACTCGTTTTACTAGTTTTACTAGTTTTACTAGTTTTACTAGTTTTACTAGTTTTACTAGTTTTACTCGTTTTACTCGTTTTACTCGTTTTACTCGTTTTACTCGTTTTACTAGTTTTACTAGTTTTACTCGTTTTACTCGTTTTACTCGTTTTACTCGTTTTACTCGTTTTACTCGTTTTACTCGTTTTACTCGTTTTACTCGTTTTACTCGTTTTACTCGTTTTACTCGTTTTACTCGTTTTACTCGTTTTACTCGTTTTACTCGTTTTACTCGTTTTACTCGTTTTACTCGTTTTACTCGTTTTACTCGTTTTACTAGATTTACTCGTTTTACTCGTTTTCTCGTTTTTCTCGTTTTACTCGTTTTACTCGTTTTACTCGTTTTACTCGTTTTACTCGTTTTACTCGTTTTACTCGTTTTACTCGTTTTACTCGTTTTACTCGTTTTACTCGTTTTACTCGTTTTACTCGTTTTACTCGTTTAACTCGTTTTACTAGTTTTGCTCGTTTTACTCGTTTTACTCGTTTTGCTCGTTTTGCTCGTTTTGCTCGTTTTGCTCGTTTTACTCGATTTACTCGTTTTAATAGTTTTGCTCGTTTTACTCGTTTTACTCGTTTTACTCGTTTTACTCGTTTTGCTCGTTTTGCTCGTTTTAGTCGTTTTGCTCGTTTTAGTGGTTTTACTCGTTTTACTCGTTTTACTCGTATTACTCGTTTTACTCGTTTTACTCGTTTTACTCGTTTTACTCGTTTTACTCGTTTTTTCGTTTTACTCGTTTTACTCGTTTTACTCGTTTTACTCGTTTTACTCGTTTTTTCGTTTTACTCGTTTTACTCGTTTTACTCGTTTTACTCGTTTTACTCGTTTTACTCGTTTTACTCGTTTTACTCGTTTTACTCGTTTTACTCGTTTTACTCGTTTTGCTCGTTTTGCTCGTTTTGCTCGTTTTGCTCGTTTTACTCGATTTACTCGTTTTAATAGTTTTGCTCGTTTTACTCGTTTTACTCGTTTTACTCGTTTTACCAGTTTTGCTCGTTTTACCAGTTTTGCTCGTTTTGCTCGTTTTACTCGTTTTACTCGTTTTACTCGTTTTACTCGTTTTACTCGTTTTACTCGTTTTACTCGTTTTACTCGTTTTGCTCGTTTTGCTCGTTTTAGTCGTTTTGCTCGTTTTAGTGGTTTTACTCGTTTTACTCGTTTTACTCGTATTACTCGTTTTACTCGTTTTACTCGTTTTACTCGTTTTACTCGTTTTTTCGTTTTACTCGTTTTACTCGTTTTACTCGTTTTACTCGTTTTACTCGTTTTTTCGTTTTACTCGTTTTACTCGTTTTACTCGTTTTACTCGTTTTACTCGTTTTACTCGTTTTACTCGTTTTACTCGTTTTACTCGTTTTACTCGTTTAACTCGTTTTACTAGTTTTGCTCGTTTTACTCGTTTTACTCGTTTTACTCGTTTTACTCGTTTTACTCGTTTTACTCGTTTTACTCGTTTTACTCGTTTTACTAGTTTTACTAGTTTTACTAGTTTTACTAGTTTTACTAGTTTTACTAGTTTTACTAGTTTTACTAGTTTTACTAGTTTTACTCGTTTTACTCGTTTTACTCGTTTTACTCGTTTTACTCGTTTTACTAGTTTTACTAGTTTTACTAGTTTTACTAGTTTTACTAGTTTTACTCGTTTTACTCGTTTTACTCGTTTTACTCGTTTTACTCGTTTTACTCGTTTTACTCGTTTTACTCGTTTTACTCGTTTTACTCGTTTTACTCGTTTTGCTCGTTTTACTCGTTTTACTCGTTTAACTCGTTTTACTAGTTTTGCTCGTTTTACTAGTTTTGCTCGTTTTACTAGTTTTACTAGTTTTACTCGTTTTACTAGTTTTACTAGTTTTACTCGTTTTACTCGTTTTACTCGTTTTACTCGTTTTACTCGTTTTACTCGTTTTACTCGTTTTACTCGTTTTACTGGTTTTACTCGTTTTACTCGTTTCACTCGTTTTACTCGTTTTACTCGTTTTACTAGTTTTGCTCGTTTTACTAGTTTTACTAGTTTTACTCGTTTTACTCGTTTTACTAGTTTTACTAGTTTTACTAGTTTTACTAGTTTTACTAGATTTACTAGTTTTACTAGTTTTACTAGTTTTACTAGTTTTACTAGTTTTACTCGTTTTACTCGTTTTACTCGTTTTACTCGTTTTATTCGTTTTACTAGTTTTACTAGTTTTACTAGTTTTACTAGTTTTACTCGTTTTACTCGTTTTACTCGTTTTACTCGTTTTACTCGTTTTACTCGTTTTACTCGTTTTACTCGTTTTACTCGTTTTACTCGTTTTACTCGTTTTACTCGTTTTACTCGTTTTACTCGTTTTACTCGTTTTACTCGTTTTACTCGTTTTACTCGTTTAACTCGTTTTACTAGTTTTGCTCGTTTTACTAGTTTTACTAGTTTTACTCGTTTTACTAGTTTTACTCGTTTTACTCGTTTTACTCGTTTTACTCGTTTTACTCGTTTTACTCGTTTTACTCGTTTTACTCGTTTTACTGGTTTTACTCGTTTTACTCGTTTTACTCGTTTTACTCGTTTTACTCGTTTTACTCGTTTTACTCGTTTTACTCGTTTTACTCGTTTTACTCGTTTTACTCGTTTTACTCGTTTTACTCGTTTTACTCGTTTTACTCGTTTAACTCGTTTTACTAGTTTTGCTCGTTTTACTAGTTTTACTAGTTTTACTCGTTTTACTCGTTTTACTCGTTTTACTCGTTTTACTCGTTTTACTCGTTTTACTCGTTTTACTCGTTTTACTCGTTTTACTCGTTTTACTCGTTTTACTCGTTTTACTGGTTTTACTCGTTTTACTCGTTTTACTCGTTTTACTCGTTTTACTCGTTTTACTCGTTTTACTCGTTTTACTCGTTTTACTCGTTTTACTCGTTTTACTAGTTTTACTAGTTTTACTAGTTTTACTAGTTTTACTAGTTTTACTAGTTTTACTCGTTTTACTCGTTTTACTCGTTTTACTCGTTTTACTCGTTTTACTCGTTTTACTCGTTTTACTCGTTTTACTCGTTTTACTCGTTTTACTCGTTTTACTCGTTTTACTCGTTTTACTCGTTTTACTCGTTTTACTCGTTTTACTCGTTTTACTCGTTTTACTCGTTTTACTCGTTTTACTCGTTTTACTCGTTTTACTCGTTTTACTCGCTTTACTCGTTTTACTAGTTTTACTAGTTTTACTAGTTTTACTAGTTTTACTCGTTTTACTCGTTTTACTCGTTTTACTCGTTTTACGCGTTTTACTCGTTTTACTCGTTTTACTCGTTTTACTCGTTTTACTCGTTTTACTCGTTTTACTCGTTTTACTCGTTTTACTCGTTTTACTCGTTTTACTCGTTTAACTCGTTTTACTAGTTTTGCTCGTTTTACTAGTTTTACTAGTTTTACTCGTTTTACTAGTTTTACTCGTTTTACTCGTTTTACTCGTTTTACTCGTTTTACTCGTTTTACTCGTTTTACTCGTTTTACTCGTTTTACTCGTTTTACTCGTTTTACTCGTTTTACTCGTTTTACTCGTTTTACTCGTTTTACTCGTTTTACTCGTTTTACTCGTTTTACTCGTTTTACTCGTTTTACTCGTTTTACTCGTTTTACTCGTTTTACTAGTTTTGCTCGTTTTACTAGTTTTACTAGTTTTACTAGTTTTACTCGTTTTACTAGTTTTACTAGTTTTACTCGTTTTACTAGTTTTACTCGTTTTACTCGTTTTACTCGTTTTACTCGTTTTACTCGTTTTACTCGTTTTACTCGTTTTACTCGTTTTACTCGTATTACTCGTTTTACTCGTTTTACTCGTTTTACTAGTTTTACTAGTTTCACTAGTTTTACTAGTTTCACTAGTTTTACTCGTTTTACTCGTTTTACTCGTTTTACTCGTTTTACTCGTTTTACTCGTTTTACTCGTTTTACTCGTTTTACTCGTTTTACTCGTTTTACTCGTTTTACTCGTTTTACTCGTTTTACTCGTTTTACTCGTTTTACTCGTTTTACTCGTTTTACTCGTTTTACTCGTTTTACTCGTTTTACTCGTTTTACTCGTTTTACTCGTTTTACTCGTTTTACTCGTTTTACTCGTTTTACTCGTTTTACTCGTTTTACTAGTTTTACTAGTTTTACTAGTTTTACTAGTTTTACTCGTTTTACTCGTTTTACTCGTTTTACTCGTTTTACTCGTTTTACTCGTTTTACTAGTTTTACTAGTTTTACTAGTTTTACTAGTTTTACTAGTTTTACTCGTTTTACTCGTTTTACTCGTTTTACTCGTTTTACTCGTTTTACTCGTTTTACTCGTTTTACTCGTTTTACTCGTTTTACTCGTTTTACTCGTTTTACTCGTTTTACTCGTTTTACTCGTTTTACTCGTTTTACTCGTTTTACTCGTTTTACTCGTTTTACTCGTTTTACTCGTTTTACTCGTTTTACTCGTTTTACTCGTTTTACTCGTTTTACTCGTTTTACTCGTTTTACTCGTTTTACTCGTTTTACTCGTTTTACTAGATTTACTCGTTTTACTCGTTTTTCTCGTTTTTCTCGTTTTACTCGTTTTACTCGTTTTACTCGTTTTACTCGTTTTGCTCGTTTTACTCGTTTTACTCGTTTTACTCGTTTTACCAGTTTTGCTCGTTTTGCTCGTTTTACTCGTTTTACTCGTTTTACTCGTTTTACTAGTTTTGCTCGTTTTACTCGTTTTACTCGTTTTGCTCGTTTTGCTCGTTTTGCTCGTTTTGCTCGTTTTACTCGATTTACTCGTTTTAATAGTTTTGCTCGTTTTACTCGTTTTACTCGTTTTACTCGTTTTACCAGTTTTGCTCGTTTTGCTCGTTTTACTCGTTTTACTCGTTTTACTCGTTTTACTCGTTTTACTCGTTTTACTCGTTTTACTCGTTTTGCTCGTTTTGCTCGTTTTAGTCGTTTTGCTCGTTTTAGTGGTTTTACTCGTTTTACTCGTTTTACTCGTATTACTCGTTTTACTCGTTTTACTCGTTTTACTCGTTTTACTCGTTTTACTCGTTTTTTCGTTTTACTCGTTTTACTCGTTTTACTCGTTTTACTCGTTTTACTCGTTTTTTCGTTTTACTCGTTTTACTCGTTTTACTCGTTTTACTCGTTTTACTCGTTTTACTCGTTTTACTCGTTTTACTCGTTTTACTCGTTTTACTCGTTTAACTCGTTTTACTAGTTTTGCTCGTTTTACTCGTTTTACTCGTTTTACTCGTTTTACTCGTTTTACTCGTTTTACTAGTTTTACTAGTTTTACTAGTTTTACTAGTTTTACTCGTTTTACTCGTTTTACTCGTTTTACTCGTTTTACTCGTTTTACTCGTTTTACTCGTTTTACTCGTTTTACTCGTTTTACTCGTTTTACTCGTTTTACTCGTTTTACTCGTTTTACTCGTTTTACTCGTTTTACTCGTTTTACTCGTTTTACTCGTTTTACTCGTTTTACTCGTTTTACTCGTTTTACTCGTTTTACTCGTTTTACTAGTTTTACTAGTTTTACTAGTTTTACTAGTTTTACTAGTTTTACTCGTTTTACTCGTTTTACTCGTTTTACTCGTTTTACTCGTTTTACTCGTTTTACTAGTTTTACTAGTTTTACTAGTTTTACTAGTTTTACTAGTTTTACTCGTTTTACTCGTTTTACTCGTTTTACTCGTTTTACTCGTTTTACTCGTTTTACTCGTTTTACTCGTTTTACTCGTTTTACTCGTTTTACTCGTTTTACTCGTTTTACTCGTTTTACTCGTTTTACTCGTTTTACTCGTTTAACTCGTTTTACTAGTTTTGCTCGTTTTACTCGTTTTACTCGTTTTGCTCGTTTTACTCGTTTTACTCGTTTTACTCGTTTTACTCGTTTTACTCGTTTTACTCGTTTTACTCGTTTTACTCGTTTTACTCGTTTTACTCGTTTTACTAGATTTACTCGTTTTACTCGTTTTTCTCGTTTTTCTCGTTTTACTCGTTTTACTCGTTTTACTCGTTTTACTCGTTTTACTCGTTTTACTCGTTTTACTCGTTTTACTCGTTTTACTCGTTTTACTCGTTTTACTCGTTTTACTCGTTTTACTCGTTTTACTCGTTTTACTCGTTTTACTCGTTTAACTCGTTTTACTAGTTTTGCTCGTTTTACTCGTTTTACTCGTTTTGCTCGTTTTGCTCGTTTTGCTCGTTTTGCTCGTTTTACTCGATTTACTCGTTTTAATAGTTTTGCTCGTTTTACTCGTTTTACTCGTTTTACTCGTTTTACCAGTTTTGCTCGTTTTGCTCGTTTTACTCGTTTTACTCGTTTTACTCGTTTTACTCGTTTTACTCGTTTTACTCGTTTTACTCGTTTTGCTCGTTTTGCTCGTTTTAGTCGTTTTGCTCGTTTTAGTGGTTTTACTCGTTTTAATCGTTTTACTCGTATTACTCGTTTTACTCGTTTTACTCGTTTTACTCGTTTTACTCGTTTTACTCGTTTTTTCGTTTTACTCGTTTTACTCGTTTTACTCGTTTTACTCGTTTTTTCGTTTTACTCGTTTTACTCGTTTTACTCGTTTTACTCGTTTTACTCGTTTTACTCGTTTTACTCGTTTTACTCGTTTTACTCGTTTTACTCGTTTTACTAGTTTTACTAGTTTTACTAGTTTTACTAGTTTTACTAGTTTTACTCGTTTTACTCGTTTTACTCGTTTTACTCGTTTTACTCGTTTTACTCGTTTTACTAGTTTTACTAGTTTTACTAGTTTTACTAGTTTTACTAGTTTTACTCGTTTTACTCGTTTTACTCGTTTTACTCGTTTTACTCGTTTTACTCGTTTTACTCGTTTTACTCGTTTTACTCGTTTTACTCGTTTTACTCGTTTTACTCGTTTTACTCGTTTTACTCGTTTTACTCGTTTTACTCGTTTT
>NW_027488242.1:0-8436 GCF_050908995.1 Andrena cerasifolii | reverse complement strand
GGCTCACGCCGATTTGAACTCAAATCATGTAAGATTTTAAAAGTCGAACAGACTTAAAATTTAAACTTCTGCATTCAAATTATATCTTAATTCAACATCGAGGTCGCAATCATCTTTATTAATATGATCTCTCCAAAGATATTACGCTGTTATCCCTAAGGTAATTTTATCTAATAATTTTTAATAAACTATCTTCTTAATCAAAAATAATTGGTTAAAATTTTTAAAGTTTCATAAATTTAAACATCCTCCCAACAAAATAATTTATATTTATATAAATATTTTAATTAAATATAAATTATAAAATTCTATAGGGTCTTCTCGTCCCATACAAAAATCTAAGCATTTTTACTTAGAATTTAAATTAATAATTTAAATTAGAGACAGTAAATATTTCATCAACTCGTTCATACAAGCCTTCAATAAAAAGACAAATTATTATGCTACCTTTGTACAGTCAAAATACTGCAGCTATTTAAATAATTCATTGAGCAGAGCAGACTTTAAATCATTAAAACAAAAAGACATGTTTTTGATAAACAGGTGAATATTTTTAAATTGCCGAGTTCCTTTAATTTATTATTCAACTAAAATAAATTTACTAAAATTACTACTAATTACATCATTATATCTTTATATTTATCGTTAATACAAACTTTATTTTAAAAAATTATATTAAATTAAAAATTTTTATTAATTACAATGAATTATTAAATTATCTATAATGAAATTAAATTTTAAAACCACATCACTTAATTGAATTAAATAAATAATAACATAAATTTATAGCTTATCCCATAAATTTTTTATATTTAACAAAAACAAAAATCAATTTTATTAATAAATTAAACATATGAATTAAATTCATTTCAAAAAAAACTAGATATCATTAAAGACGAATAACATTTCATTCCTAATTATAAATTTATATTCATTATCCAACATGAAAAATAATTTATAATTAGCTCCTTTAATTTCGAGATTTATAACAATTCATACAAAATATTTAATGAACCCTGATACAAAAGGTAAAAAATTATTCTTCTTCTTTACACTTAAAATTAAACTTTTACAATACAAACTTTATATATTAAAAAATTAATTCAAACTAATTACTTAAACAAACTTTAATTAAATAACTTTTATTAAAATAATTTAATCAACAAACACAAAAACATAAATATTAAATTAAAATTTTAAAAGATAATTTTAATTATTTCAGTGTAAAAGAAAGGTTTTCACTTAAACTAAAATTTTCCACTAAATACACTTTCCAGTACATTTACTATGTTACGACTTTCCTCACTTATAATGAGAATGACGGGCAATTTGTACACTAAATAAAATTATCTTCAACTAATTTAATTTAATAAATTTACTTTTAAATCCAATTTCAAAATTATAATTAAAATAATTTATCCAAAAATTTAATTCAATGTAATTCATAAAACCTATAATAATCTACATTTTGACTTGAATTATTATTTCAATAGAATATTGTAAAAATAATATATTAATAAATTCTTCAAACAGCAATACATAAAATTTAAAATAGTTATTCCTAGCGTGGACCATCGATTAATTCACAAATTCCTCTAAACAAATTATAAAGCCGCCATATTTGTTAATTTTAATGATCAACATTTATTAGTCAATTCAATCTAAATCATTTTTATAATAGGGTATCTAATCCTAGTCTTTAACAAAATTTAATAAACATTAGTTAAATAAAAATTAATATAATAATTAAAAATATTTCACCAAACTTTAATCAATTTAATTAAAAATATTTATTATAAATTCACCAATTCAAAAATTAAACAGATTAATTTATAAACTTAGTCTAACCGCTGTTGCTGGCACTAAAATTACCTTTATTTAAATTAATAACTAATTCAAACTTTCATTCATTATTAAATCTAATCTCTACTTATTAAAATAATAATTGCTATTTAAGCAATTTAAATTTAAAATCTACATTTATAGATCAATTAATTCAACTAATCAATTAACTGAAATTAAATTACTAAATTTGACCACCCCCACTTTAGAGAATAAACTAAATTTTAGAAAATTCAAGAATCCATACCCTCCAGAAATCGGATTCCAGATTTTCAAATTTCAGTTAAACCAAAGCTTCAAATACAAAAAACTAAACTAAATCAACTAAATTACTAAATTTGACCACCCCCACTTTAGAGAATAAACTAAATTTTAGAAAATTCAAGAATCCATACCCTCCAGAAATCGGATTCCAGATTTTCAAATTTCAGTTAAACCAAAGCTTCAAATACAAAAAAACTAAACTAAATCAACTAAATTACTAAATTTGACCACCCCCACTTTAGAGAATAAACTAAATTTTAGAAAATTCAAGAATCCATACCCTCCAGAAATCGGATTCCAGATTTTCAAATTTCAGTTAAACCAAAGCTTCAAATACAAAAAACTAAACTAAATCAACTAAATTACTAAATTTGACCACCCCCACTTTAGAGAATAAACTAAATTTTAGAAAATTCAAGAATCCATACCCTCCAGAAATCGGATTCCAGATTTTCAAATTTCAGTTAAACCAAAGCTTCAAATACAAAAAACTAAACTAAATCAACTAAATTACTAAATTTGACCACCCCCACTTTAGAGAATAAACTAAATTTTAGAAAATTCAAGAATCCATACCCTCCAGAAATCGGATTCCAGATTTTCAAATTTCAGTTAAACCAAAGCTTCAAATACAAAAAACTAAACTAAATCAACTAAATTACTAAATTTGACCACCCCCACTTTAGAGAATAAACTAAATTTTAGAAAATTCAAGAATCCATACCCTCCAGAAATCGGATTCCAGATTTTCAAATTTCAGTTAAACCAAAGCTTCAAATACAAAAAAACTAAACTAAATCAACTAAATTACTAAATTTGACCACCCCCACTTTAGAGAATAAACTAAATTTTAGAAAATTCAAGAATCCATACCCTCCAGAAATCGGATTCCAGATTTTCAAATTTCAGTTAAACCAAAGCTTCAAATACAAAAAAACTAAACTAAATCAACTAAATTACTAAATTTGACCACCCCCACTTTAGAGAATAAACTAAATTTTAGAAAGTCTAGGAATCCAACACCCTCCAGAAATCGGATTCCAGATTTTCAAATTTCAGTTAAACCAAAGCTTCAAATACAAAAAAACTAAACTAAATCAACTAAATTACTAAATTTGACCACCCCCACTTTAGAGAATAAACTAAATTTTAGAAAGTCTAGGAATCCAACACCCTCCAGAAATCGGATTCCAGATTTTCAAATTTTTTAATTTTATTATTAATTTTTAATGCATGCTTATAATTAGAGGACATTTTATATTGTATCAAAATACCAAGAAACCTTATTTATTTGTATTTATATCTATTAAATATTATTTTTATATATTAATGAAGGGGTTTTTTTTATTGTAATAATAATTAGAATCATGTAACTAATATAATTAATTAATATAATAAATAATTTATATTCATATATTCATGTATATATATATATAATACAATATATAGATAATCTATAGGTATATAAATAATTTATATACCTATATATATTTATATTGTATTACATAGATAATCTATATATATATAAATTATTTATATACCTATATATATATATTGAACTATTTAAATTATTATTAATAGATTTATGGATTACATTGAACTAAATCAATTATTAATTTGATGAACCCCTAGATAATCGATATATTATCAAGTTCGAAAGATTTATTTATAGATAATGGTATATCAGTAGATAAATTTTGATTTATGTATAAATTACTTATATATTAATAAGCTTCTTGTTGTATAATTATCTCCTGATCTATAAATAATTTATATATCCATATAGTTCAAATGTATTTATATAACGGAATATATATTTATTCATACACCAATTCATAAATATAAACGTATTTATATAAATTATTTGTAGTATAATAAGTTCATTATTGAATCCCTATCTTTCTAATATAAATAATTTATATATAGATAGATGCTTAAATTTGATATTAATATATAAATTATTTATATATAGATATCTATCTTATATAATTCATATATAGATAATATATATATATATAAATTATTTATATACCTATATATATATATATATTGTATTATATAGATAATCTATAGGTATATAAATTATTTATATATATATATATATTTGTATCATACTATATAGATAATCTATCTGAACATAAATTATTTATATATTCATACTATGTATATTGAACTATTTAAATTATTATTAATAGATTTATGGATTACATTGAACTAAATCAATTATTAATTTGATGAACCCCTAGATAATCGATATATTATCAAGTTCGAAAGATTTATTTATAGATAATGGTATATCAGTAGATAAATTTTGATTTATGTATAAATTACTTATATATTAATAAGCTTCTTGTTGTATAATTATTTCCTGATCTATAAATAATTTATATATCCATATAGTTCAAATGTATTTATATAACGGAATATATATTTATTCATACACCAATTCATAAATATAAACGTATTTATATAAATTATTTGTAGTATAATAAGTTCATTATTGAATCCCTATCTTTCTAATATAAATAATTTATATATAGATAGATGCTTAAATTTGATATTAATATATAAATTATTTATATATAGATATCTATCTTATATAATTCATATATAGATAATATATATATATATAAATTATTTATATACCTATATATATATATATATTGTATTATATAGATAATCTATAGGTATATAAATTATTTATATATATATATATATATTTGTATCATACTATATAGATAATCTATCTGAACATAAATTATTTATATATTCATACTATGTATATTGAACTATTTAAATTATTATTAATAGATTTATGGATTACATTGAACTAAATCAATTATTAATTTGATGAACCCCTAGATAATCGATATATTATCAAGTTCGAAAGATTTATTTATAGATAATGGTATATCAGTAGATAAATTTTGATTTATGTATAAATTACTTATATATTAATAAGCTTCTTGTTGTATAATTATCTCCTGATCTATAAATAATTTATATATCCATATAGTTCAAATGTATTTATATAACGGAATATATATTTATTCATACACCAATTCATAAATATAAACGTATTTATATAAATTATTTGTAGTATAATAAGTTCATTATTGAATCCCTATCTTTCTAATATAAATAATTTATATATAGATAGATGCTTAAATTTGATATTAATATATAAATTATTTATATATAGATATCTATCTTATATAATTCATATATAGATAATATATATATATATAAATTATTTATATACCTATATATATATATATATTGTATTATATAGATAATATATATATATATAAATTATTTATATACCTATATATATATATATATTGTATTATATAGATAATCTATAGGTATATAAATTATTTATATATATATATATATTTGTATCATACTATATAGATAATCTATCTGAACATAAATTATTTATATATTCATACTATGTATATCGTATTGTATAGATAATTTACATTAATTTAAATGATTTATATACCTATATATATTGAATTATTTAAATTATATATATAACATTTAATTAGAGCAAGTTGAACTATACAATTACAATTAATTTAAATGAACTAAAATTGTACTCTAATTATAAAAAAATTTAATAAAAATATAGAAAAATATAAAAAAATTCATTAATTACCTAAATCTAGAACCTCCACCTAGATTTTAGTACATATTAAGAATTACCTAAATCTAGAACCTCCACCTAGATTTTAGTACATATTAAGAATTACCTAAATCTAGAACCTCCACCTAGATTTTAGTACAGATTAAGAATTACCTAAATCTAGAACCTCCACCTAGATTTTAGTACAGATTAAGAATTACCTAAATCTAGAACCTCCACCTAGATTTTAGTACATATTAAGAATTACCTAAATCTAGAACCTCCACCTAGATTTTAGTACATATTAAGAATTACCTAAATCTAGAACCTCCACCTAGATTTTAGTACAGATTAAGAATTACCTAAATCTAGAACCTCCACCTAGATTTTAGTACAGATTAAGAATTACCTAAATCTAGAACCTCCACCTAGATTTTAGTACATATTAAGAATTACCTAAATCTAGAACCTCCACCTAGATTTTAGTACAGATTAAGAATTACCTAAATCTAGAACCTCCACCTAGATTTTAGTACAGATTAAGAATTACCTAAATCTAGAACCTCCACCTAGATTTTAGTACAGATTAAGAATTACCTAAATCTAGAACCTCCACCTAGATTTTAGTACATATTAAGAATTACCTAAATCTAGAACCTCCACCTAGATTTTAGTACAAATTAAGAATTACCTAAATCTAGAACCTCCACCTAGATTTTAGTACATATTAAGAATTACCTAAATCTAGAACCTCCACCTAGATTTTAGTACATATTAAGAATTACCTAAATCTAGAACCTCCACCTAGATTTTAGTACATATTAAGAATTACCTAAATCTAGAACCTCCACCTAGATTTTAGTACATATTAAGAATTACCTAAATCTAGAACCTCCACCTAGATTTTAGTACAGATTAAGAATTACCTAAATCTAGAACCTCCACCTAGATTTTAGTACAGATTAAGAATTACCTAAATCTAGAACCTCCACCTAGATTTTAGTACAGATTAAGAATTACCTAAATCTAGAACCTCCACCTAGATTTTAGTACAGATTAAGAATTACCTAAATCTAGAACCTCCACCTAGATTTTAGTACATATTAAGAATTACCTAAATCTAGAACCTCCACCTAGATTTTAGTACAGATTAAGAATTACCTAAATCTAGAACCTCCACCTAGATTTTAGTACATATTAAGAATTACCTAAATCTAGAACCTCCCACCTAGATTTTAGTACATATTAAGAATTACCTAAATCTAGAACCTCCACCTAGATTTTAGTACATATTAAGAATTACCTAAATCTAGAACCTCCACCTAGATTTTAGTACAGATTAAGAATTACCTAAATCTAGAACCTCCACCTAGATTTTAGTACATATTAAGAATTACCTAAATCTAGAACCTCCACCTAGATTTTAGTACAGATTAAGAATTACCTAAATCTAGAACCTCCACCTAGATTTTAGTACATATTAAGAATTACCTAAATCTAGAACCTCCACCTAGATTTTAGTACATATTAAGAATTACCTAAATCTAGAACCTCCACCTAGATTTTAGTACATATTAAGAATTACCTAAATCTAGAACCTCCACCTAGATTTTAGTACATATTAAGAATTACCTAAATCTAGAACCTCAAAAAATTAATATAACATCAAAGTAATATGCCTGATAAAAGGAATATTTTGATGAAATACTAATGTAATATATTTTACTATTACTATTATTTTTTAAAGCTTTAATTATATAGGTAAGCTAATTTAAGCTTTTAGGCTCATACCCTAACTATAAAAATTCAACTTTTTTCTATATAATTAATAGAATCTAAATATTATTAAAAAATATTCATATTTAAATTAAATTATTAATGATATTATATTTATTAATATTCTTAATACTCTAAAATTCAAAATTTTATATGCCCTTACATTAAAATATATAAATATAATTTAATAAATATAACTAACAAAATCACCCTACAGATCATTGTTATTATTATTATAGTAACTATAAACTTTATCCTAACTAATAAAATCCTTATATGGATATCCCTAGAAATTACAACAATATCATTTATCAGAATAACAATTTTATCAAAAAACTACAACGCTAGAATCGTCTACTTCATCATCTCATTTATTAGAAGAACAATCATATTCCTAGGAATTATTTATATCCATCAATTAATCCAAATATTTTAATTATTTTAAGAGTTATAATTAAAATTGCTATATTTCCATTTAATCTATGATTTAACTCAATAAGAAAATCGCTAAGATATATAAACTTAGGAGTACTAATAACACTTATAAAATTTATCCCATTAAACATTATACATTTAACAATTGAAATAAATCAATTTATTATACCATTTATTCTAGCAAGAATAATTATTTCACCAATTGCAGCAATTAATAAATACTCATTAAAATTAATCTTGTCATATTCATCCATTCATCAAACTAGATTAATAATAATAATTATATACATAAATTTTTATATATTCATAGGATACTTTATAATATACTCAATTATTACATTAAACTTATTATCATTATTAAATAGAACAAGAAGTAAATTAAAATACGAATTCATTATAAACAAAAAAACAAAAATCACATTCTTTCTATTTATAATTTCATACTCTTACTTTCCACCAATAATAACATTTATTATAAAATGATCACTAAT
>NW_027488241.1:0-8465 GCF_050908995.1 Andrena cerasifolii | reverse complement strand
AACATTTTGAAATAAAAAAATAATAATACTTTTAAAAAATTAAAAAAAAATTAGAAAAATTTTCAAAATTAAAAAAAAAATTTTAAAAAATTTTCAAAATTAAAAAAAAATAAAAAAAAATTTAAAAATTAAAAAAAAAATTAAAATTACAAAAAAATTTAAAAATTAAAAAAATTTTTAAAAATTAAAAGAAAAAATTAAAAAAAATTTAAAAATTTTAAAATTTTTTAAAAATTAAAAAAATATAAGAAAATTTGAAAAAATTAAAAAAATTAAAAACATTTTTGAAATAAAAAATAATACTTTTAAAAAATTTTTTAAAAAATTTAGAAAAATTTTCAAAAATTAAAAAAAATTTTAAAAATTAAAAAAATTATAAGAAAATTTAAAAAGAAATTTAAAAAATTAAAATAAAAGAAAAAAATTTTTAAAAAATTAAAAAAAAATTAAAAAACATTTTTTGAAATAAAAAAATTATAATTTTTAAAAAAATTTTAAAAAATTTAAAAAAAATTAAAAAATTTTGTTTAAAAAATTAAAAAAAAAGTTTTAAGAAAATTTTAAAAATTAAAAAAAATGAAAAAAAAGAAAAATAAAAATTAAAAAAATTTTTTTAAAATTAAAAAACATTTTTGAAATAAAAAATAATACTTTTAAATAAATTTTAAAAAAATTTAGAAAAATTTTCAAAGATTAAAAAAAAATTAAAAAAATTTAAATTAAAAAAAAATTAAAAAAAATTTTGAAAATTAAAAAAAAATTTAAAAATGTAAAAAAATTAAAAAAATTAAAAAAAATTAAAAATATGAATAATTTTAAAAAAAATAAAAAAAATTTGAAAATTAAGAAAAAATTTTAACAATTAAAAAAAAAATTAAATTAAAAAAATTAAGAGAATTTAAATAATTTAAAAAAAAAATTAAAAATTAAAAAAAAATTAAAATAAAAATTCAAAAAAAAATTTTAAAAAAAATTTTTTAAAAATTTAAAATAAATTTGAAAAATTAAAAAAAAATTTAAAAAAATTTAAAAAAAAATTGAAAAATTAAAAAAAAAATTTAAAAAATTTGAAAAATTAAAAAAAAAATAAAAAAAGAAAAATAAAAATTAAAAAAAATTTTAAAAAATTAAAAAACATTTTTGAAATAAAAAAATAATACTTTTAAATAAATTAAAAAAAATTTATATAAATTTTCAAAGATTAAAAAAAAAATAAAAAAAAATTTTAAAATTAAAAAAAAATTTAAAAATTAAAATAAAAATTTAAAATTAAAAAAATTAAAAAAATTTAAAAAGAAATAATTTTTTTTAATTTTGTTAAAAAATTGAAACAAATTTTTAACAAAAATTAAAAAATTAAAAAAAAAAATTTTAAAAAAATTTTAAAAATTAAAAAACATTTTTGAAATAAAAAATAATACTTTTAAAAAATTAAAAAAAAAAATTTTCAAAAATTAAAAAAAAAATAAAAAAAATTCAAAAATTAAAAAAAAAATAAATTAAAGAAATTAAAAGAATATAAATAATTTTAAAAAAAATTTAAAAATTAAAAAAAAATTAAAATAAAAATTTAAAAAGAATTTAAATAAAAAATTTTAAAAAATATTAAAAAAATTTTAAAAATTAAAAAAAAATACAAGAAAATTTAAAAAAAATTTAAAAATTTGAAAAAATTAAAGAAAATTAAAAACATTTTTGAAATAAAAAAATAATACTTTTAAAAAAATTAAAAAAAAATTTAGAAAAATTTTCAAAAATTAAAAAAAAATAAAAAAAATTAAAAATAAAAAAAATTTAAAATTAAAAAAAAATTTAAAATTAAAAAAAAATTTAAAAATTAAAAAAAATTTTAAAAATTAAAAAAAAAATTAAAAATTAAAAAAAATTATAAGAAAATTAAAAAAAAAATTAAAAAATTAAAAAAATTAAAAAACATTTTTTGAAATAAAAAATTATAATTTTTAAAAAATTTTAAAAAAATTTTTAAAATTTAAAAAAAAATTTAAAAAAAATTAAAAAATTTTGTTTAAAAAATTAAAAAAAAAGTATTAAGAAAATTTTAAAAATTAAAAAAAAAATAAAAAAAGAAAAATAAAAATTAAAAAAATTAAAAAAAATTAAAAAACATTTTTGAAATAAAAAAATTATACTTTTAAAAAAATTTTAAAAAAAATTAGAAAAATTTTCAAGAATTAAAATAAAATAAAAAAAAATTTTAAAAAAAATTTAAAAATTAAAAAAATTATAAGAACATTTTAAAAAAATTAAAAAAATTTTGTTTAAAAAATTAAAAAAAAAGTATTAAGAAAATTTTAAAAATTAAAAAAAAAAATAAAGAGAGAAAAATAAAAATTGAAAAAATTTTTAAAAAATTAAAAAACATTTTTGAAATAAAAAAATAATACTTTTAAATAAATTAAAAAAAAATTTAGATAAATTTTCAAAGATTAAAAAAAAAATAAAAAAAATTTTAAAATTAAAAAAAAATTTAAAAATTAAAATAAAAATTTTAAAAATTAAAAAAAAATTTTAAAGTTAAAAAAAATTTAAAAATTAAAAAAATTTTAATTAATGAAATTAAAAGAATATAAATAATTTAAAAAAAAATTTAAAAATTAAAAAAAAAATTAAAATAAAAATTTAAAAAGAATTTAAATAAAAATTTTTAAAAAATATTAAAAAAAATTTAAAAATTAAAAAAAAATACAAGAAAATTTAAAAAAAATTTAAAAATTTGAAAAAATTAAAGAAAATTAAAAACATTTTTGAAATAAAAAAATAATACTTTTAAAAAAATTAAAAAAAAATTTAGAAAAATTTTCAAAAATTAAAAAAAAATAAAAAAAATTAAAAATTAAAAAAAATTTAAAATTAAAAAAAAATTTAAAATTAAAAAAAAATTTAAAAATTAAAAAAAAATTTAAAAATTAAAAAAAAAATTAAAAATTAAAAAAAATTATAAGAAAATTAAAAAAAAATTAAAAAATTAAAAAAATTAAAAAACATTTTTTGAAATAAAAAAATTATAATTTTTAAAAAATTTTAAAAAAATTTTTAAAATTTAAAAAAAAATTTAAAAAAAATTAAAAAATTTTGTTTAAAAAATTAAAAAAAATGTATTAAGAAAATTTTAAAAATTAAAAAAATAATAAAAAAAGAAAAATAAAAATTAAAAAAATTAAAAAAAAATTAAAAAACATTTTTGAAATAAAAAAATTATACTTTTAAAAAAATTTTAAAAAAAATTAGAAAAATTTTCAAAAATTAAAATAAAATAAAAAAAAATTTTAAAAAAAATTTAAAAATTAAAAAAATTATAAGAACATTTTAAAAAAATTAAAAAAATTTTGTTTAAAAAATTAAAAAAAAAGTATTAAGAAAATTTTAAAAATTAAAAAAAAAAATAAAGAGAGAAAAATAAAAATTAAAAAAATTTTTAAAAAATTAAAAAACATTTTTGAAATAAAAAAATAATACTTTTAAATAAATTAAAAAAAAATTAGATAAATTTTCAAAGATTAAAAAAAAAATAAAAAAAATTTTAAAATTAAAAAAAAAATTTAAAAATTAAAATAAAAATTTTAAAAATTAAAAAAAAATTTTAAAGTTAAAAAAAATTTAAAAATTAAAAAAATTTTAATTAATGAAATTAAAAGAATATAAATAATTTAAAAAAAAATTTAAAAATTAAAAAAAAAATTAAAATAAAAATTTAAAAAGAATTTAAATAAAAATTTTTAAAAAATATTAAAAAAAATTTAAAAATTAAAAAAAAAATACAAGAAAATTTAAAAAAAATTTAAAAATTTGAAAAAATTAAAGAAAATTAAAAACATTTTTGAAATAAAAAAATAATACTTTTAAAAAAATTAAAAAAAAATTTAGAAAAATTTTCAAAAATTAAAAAAAAATAAAAAAAATTAAAAATTAAAAAAAAATTTAAAATTAAAAAAAAATTTAAAATTAAAAAAAAATTTAAAAATTAAAAAAAAATTTAAAAATTAAAAAAAAAATTAAAAATTAAAAAAAATTATAAGAAAATTAAAAAAAAAATTAAAAAATTAAAAAAATTAAAAAACATTTTTTGAAATAAAAAAATTATAATTTTTAAAAAATTTTAAAAAAATTTTTAAAATTTAAAAAAAAATTTAAAAAAAATTAAAAAATTTTGTTTAAAAAATTAAAAAAAAAGTATTAAGAAAATTTTAAAAATTAAAAAAAAATAAAAAAAGAAAAATAAAAATTAAAAAAATTAAAAAAAAATTAAAAAACATTTTTGAAATAAAAAAATTATACTTTTAAAAAAATTTTAAAAAAAATTAGAAAAATTTTCAAAAATTAAAATAAAATAAAAAAAAATTTTAAAAAAAATTTAAAAATTAAAAAAATTATAAGAACATTTTAAAAAAATTAAAAAAATTTTGTTTAAAAAATTAAAAAAAAAGTATTAAGAAAATTTTAAAAATTAAAAAAAAAAATAAAGAGAGAAAAATAAAAATTGAAAAAATTTTTAAAAAATTAAAAAACATTTTTGAAATAAAAAAATAATACTTTTAAATAAATTAAAAAAAAATTTAGATAAATTTTCAAAGATTAAAAAAAAATAAAAAAAATTTTAAAATTAAAAAAAAAATTTAAAAATTAAAATAAAAATTTTAAAAATTAAAAAAAAATTTTAAAGTTAAAAAAAATTTAAAAATTAAAAAAATTTTAATTAATGAAATTAAAAGAATATAAATAATTTAAAAAAAAATTTAAAAATTAAAAAAAAAATTAAAATAAAAATTTAAAAAGAATTTAAATAAAAATTTTTAAAAAATATTAAAAAAAATTTAAAAATTAAAAAAAAATACAAGAAAATTTAAAAAAAATTTAAAAATTTGAAAAAATTAAAGAAAATTAAAAACATTTTTGAAATAAAAAAATAATACTTTTAAAAAAATTAAAAAAAAATTTAGAAAAATTTTCAAAAATTAAAAAAAAATAAAAAAAATTAAAAATTAAAAAAAATTTAAAATTAAAAAAAAATTTAAAATTAAAAAAAAATTTAAAAATTAAAAAAAAATTTAAAAATTAAAAAAAAAATTAAAAATTAAAAAAAATTATAAGAAAATTAAAAAAAAATTAAAAAATTAAAAAAATTAAAAAACATTTTTTGAAATAAAAAAATTATAATTTTTAAAAAATTTTAAAAAAATTTTTAAGATTTAAAAAAAAATTTTAAAAAAATTAAAGAATTTTGTTTAAAAAATTAAAAAAAAAAGTATTAAGAAAATTTTAAAAATTAAAAAAAAAATAAAAAAAGAAAAATAAAAATTAAAAAAATTTAAAAAAAATTAAAAAACATTTTTGAAATAAAAAAATTATACTTTTAAATAAATTTAAAAAAAATTAGATAAATTTTCAAAGATTAAAAAAAAAATAAAAAAAATTTTAAAATTAAAAAAAAAATTTAAAAATTAAAATAAAAATTTTAAAAATTAAAAAAATTTGTTTAAAAAATTAAAAAAAAAGTTTTAAGAAAATTTTAAAAATTAAAAAACATTTTTGAAATAAAAAAATAATACTTTTAAAAAAATTAAAAAAAAATTAGAAAAATTTTCAAAAATTAAAAAAAAAATTTTAAAAAATTTTCAAAAATTAAAAAAAAAAATAAAAAAAAATTTAAAAATTAAAAAAAAAATTAAAAATTACAAAAAAAATTTAAAAATTAAAAAAAAATTTTAAAAATTAAAAGAAAAAATTTAAAAAAAAATTTTAAAAAATTTTAAAATTTTTTTAAAAATTAAAAAAAATATAAGAAAATTTGAAAAAATTAAAAAAAATTAAAAAACATTTTTGAAATAAAAAATAATACTTTTAAAAAATTTTTTAAAAAATTTAGAAAAATTTTCAAAAATTAAAAAAAATTTAAAAATTAAAAAAAATTATAAGAAAATTAAAAAGAAATTTAAAAAATTAAAATAAAAGAAAAAATTTTTAAAAAATTAAAAAAAAATTAAAAAACATTTTTTGAAATAAAAAAATTATAATTTTTAAAAAAATTTTAAAAAATTTAAAAAAAATTAAAAAATTTTGTTTAAAAAATTAAAAAAAAAGTTTTAAGAAAATTTTAAAAATTAAAAAAAAATGAAAAAAAAGAAAAATAAAAATTAAAAAAAATTTTTTAAAATTAAAAAACATTTTTGAAATAAAAAATAATACTTTTAAATAAATTTTAAAAAAATTTAGAAAAATTTTCAAAGATTAAAAAAAAATTTAAAAAAAATTAAAAAAAATTTTGAAAATTAAAAAAAAAATTTAAAAATTTAAAAAAAAATTTAAAAATTAAAGAAAAAATTTAAAAATGTAAAAAAATTAAAAAAATTAAAAAAAATTAAAAATATGAATAATTTTAAAAAAAATAAAAAAAAATTGAAAATTAAGAAAAAATTTTAACAATTAAAAAAAAAATTAAATTAAAAAAATTAAGAGAATTTAAATAATTTAAAAAAAAAATTAAAAATTAAAAAAAAATTAAAATAAAAATTCAAAAAAAAATTTTAAAAAAAATTTTTTAAAAATTTAAAATAAATTTGAAAAATTTAAAATAAATTTGAAAAATTAAAAAAAAATTTAAAAAAATTTAAAAAAAAATTGAAAAATTAAAAAAAAAATTTAAAAAATTTGAAAAATTAAAAAAAAATAAAAAAAGAAAAATAAAAATTAAAAAAATTTAAAAAATTAAAAAACATTTTTGAAATAAAAAAATAATACTTTTAAATAAATTAAAAAAAAATTTAGATAAATTTTCAAAGATTAAAAAAAAAATAAAAAAAAATTTTAAAATTAAAAAAAAATTTAAAAATTAAAATAAAAATTTAAAATTAAAAAAATTAAAAAAATTTAAAAAGAAATAATTTTTTTTAATTTTGTTAAAAAATTGAAACAAATTTTTAACAAAAATTAAAAAATTAAAAAAAAAAATTTTAAAAAAATTTTAAAAATTAAAAAACATTTTTGAAATAAAAAATAATACTTTTAAAAAATTAAAAAAAAAATTTTCAAAAATTAAAAAAAAAAATAAAAAAAATTCAAAAATTAAAAAAAAAATAAATTAAAGAAATTAAAAGAATATAAATAATTTTAAAAAAAATTTAAAAATTAAAAAAAATTAAAATAAAAATTTAAAAAGAATTTAAATAAAAAATTTTAAAAAATATTAAAAAATTTTAAAAATTAAAAAAAATACAAGAAAATTTAAAAAAAATTTAAAAATTTGAAAAAATTAAAGAAAATTAAAAACATTTTTGAAATAAAAAAATAATACTTTTAAAAAAATTAAAAAAAAATTTAGAAAAATTTTCAAAAATTAAAAAAAAATAAAAAAAATTAAAAATAAAAAAAATTTAAAATTAAAAAAAAATTTAAAATTAAAAAAAAATTTAAAAATTAAAAAAAAATTTAAAAATTAAAAAAAAAATTAAAAATTAAAAAAAATTATAAGAAAATTAAAAAAAAAATTAAAAAATTAAAAAAATTAAAAAACATTTTTTGAAATAAAAAATTATAATTTTTAAAAAATTTTAAAAAATTTTTAAAATTTAAAAAAAAATTTAAAAAAAATTTAAAAATTTTGTTTAAAAAATTAAAAAAAAGTATTAAGAAAATTTTAAAAATTAAAAAAAAATAAAAAAAGAAAAATAAAAATTAAAAAAATTAAAAAAAATTAAAAAACATTTTTGAAATAAAAAAATTATACTTTTAAAAAAATTTTAAAAAAAATTAGAAAAATTTTCAAGAATTAAAATAAAATAAAAAAAATTTTAAAAAAAATTTAAAAATTAAAAAAATTATAAGAACATTTTAAAAAAATTAAAAAAATTTTGTTTAAAAAATTAAAAAAAAAGTATTAAGAAAATTTTAAAAATTAAAAAAAAAAATAAAGAGAGAAAAATAAAAATTGAAAAAATTTTTAAAAAATTAAAAAACATTTTTGAAATAAAAAAATAATACTTTTAAATAAATTAAAAAAAAAATTTAGATAAATTTTCAAAGATTAAAAAAAAAATAAAAAAAATTTTAAAATTAAAAAAAAATTTAAAAATTAAAATAAAAATTTTAAAAATTAAAAAAAAATTTTAAAGTTAAAAAAATTTAAAAATTAAAAAAATTTTAATTAATGAAATTAAAAGAATATAAATAATTTAAAAAAAAATTTAAAAATTAAAAAAAAAATTAAAATAAAATTTAAAAAGAATTTAAATAAAAATTTTTAAAAAATATTAAAAAAAATTTAAAAATTAAAAAAAAATACAAGAAAATTTAAAAAAAATTTAAAAATTTGAAAAAATTAAAGAAAATTAAAAACATTTTTGAAATAAAAAAATAATACTTTTAAAAAAATTAAAAAAAAATTTAGAAAAATTTTCAAAAATTAAAAAAAAATAAAAAAAATTAAAAATTAAAAAAAATTTAAAATTAAA
>NW_027488240.1:0-8511 GCF_050908995.1 Andrena cerasifolii | reverse complement strand
TAATTTTTAAAATTTTAAATTTTTTTTTTAAATTTTTAAAATTTTTTAAAATTTTTTTAAAATTTTTTTTGAATTTTTTTTAAAAATTTTTTGAAAATTTTTTAAAAATTTTTTTAAAAATTTTTTTAAAAATTTTTTATTTAATTTTTTAAAATTTAAAAATTTTTTAAAATTTTTTTTTATATTTAATTTTTTTTTCAATTTTCTAAAAAAAATTTAAAATTTTTTTCAAAATATTTAAAATTTTTAAAAAATTTTTTAAAAATTTTTTTAAAATTTATTTTAAAAAATTTGTTTTAATTTTTTAACAATTTTTAAAATTTTTTTTTAAATTTTTATTTTTCTTTTATTTTACTTTTTTATTTTTTTTAAATTTAAATTTTTTTTTAATTTTCTCATAATTTTTTTTAAATTTTTTAATTTTTTTAAAATTTTTTTAAAATTTTTTAAAATTTTTTTTTAAATTTTTCGAAATTTTTTTATTTTTTACATTTTTTTATTATTTTTTTTATATTTTTTAAATTTAAAAAAAAATTTCTTTATTTTTTATTTTATTTTAATTTAAAAAATTTTTTTATTTATTTTTGTTTTAAATTATTATTTTTTAAAAATTTTATTTGTTTATTTTTTTAATTTCTTTTATTTTTCTTTTAAATTTTTGTAAATTTTTTTTATTTTAATTTTTTTTATATTTTAAAATTTTTTATTTTTTTTAATTTTTTTGAAAATTTTCTACAAAATTTTTGAAAATTTAAAAAAAAATTTTTTTAATTTTTTTAATTTTTTTTTAAATTTTTATTTAACTTTTTTATTTTTTTTAATTATTTAAAAAAAATTTAAAAATTTTAAAAAATTTTTTTTATATTTAATTTTTTAAAACAATTTTTAAATTTTTTTCAAATTATTTAAAATTTTTAATAAATTTTTTTAAATTTAAAATTTTTTTGAAAATTTTTAATAATTTTTTTTTAAATTTAAAATTTTATTGAAATTTTTTTTATATTTTTTAATTTTTTTTAAATTTTTATTTAATTTTTAAAATTTTTTTAAAATTTAAATTTTTTTATTTTTTTTTAATTTTTTACAAATTTTTTATAAATTTTTTTATATTTTTAAATTTAAAAAAAAATCTTTATTTTTTATTTTATTTTAATTTTAAAAAAAATTTTATTTATTTTTGTTTTAAATTATTTTTTTTAATTTTTATTTGTTTATTTTTTTTAATTTCTTTTATTTTTCTTTTAAATTTTTGTATATTTTTTTTATTTTAATTTTTTTTATATTTTAAAATTTTTTTAGTTTAATTTTTTTTTTTGAAAATTTGTTTTAATTTTTTAAAATTTTTTAAATTTTTTAAAAAAATTTTTAAAATTTTTTTTAAAAAATTTTTAAAATTTTTTTTTAAAAAATTGTGTTAATTTTTTAACAATTTTTAAAATTTTTTTTTAATTTTTATTTTTCTTTTATTTTACTTCTTTACTTTTTTAAATTTTAATTTTTTTTTTAATTTTCTTATAATTTTTTTTTAAATTTTTTAATTTTTTAAAATTTTTTTAAAATTTTTTAATTTTTTTTCAATTTTTAAAAAAAAATTTATATGATTTTTTAAAATTTAAAATTTTTTTAAAAATTTTTTTAACTTTTTATATTTTTTTAATTTTTAAAATTTTTAAAATTTTTTTTATATTTTTTTATATTTTTTATTTAATTTTTTTTAAATTTTTGTTTAATTTTTTAAATTCTTTAATAATTTTTTTTAAATTTAAAAATTTTTTTAAATTTTTTTTAAAATTTTTTTAAAATTTATTTTAAAAAATTTGTTTTAATTCCTTAACAATTTTTAAATTTTTTTAAAAATTTTATGTTTTTTTAATTCTCTTATAAATTTTTTATTTTTTTTAATTTTTAAAATTTTAAAATTTTTTTTTTAAATTTTTAAAATTTTTAAAAATTTTTTTAAAATTTTTTTTGAATTTTTTTTTAAAATTTTTTGAAAATTTTTTAAAAATTTTTTTAAAAATTTTTTTAAAAATTTTTTATTTAATTTTTTAAAATTTAAAAATTTTTTAAAATTTTTTTTTATATTTAATTTTTTTTTCAATTTTCTAAAAAAAATTTAAAATTTTTTTCAAAATATTTAAAATTTTTAAAAAAATTTTTTAAAAATTTTTTTAAAATTTATTTTAAAAAATTTGTTTTAATTTTTTAACAATTTTTAAAATTTTTTTTTAAATTTTTATTTTTCTTTTATTTTACTTTTTTATTTTTTTAAATTTAAATTTTTTTTTAATTTTCTCATAATTTTTTTTAAATTTTTTAATTTTTTTAAAATTTTTTTAAATTTTTTAAAATTTTTTTTTAAATTTTTCGAAATTTTTTTATTTTTTACATTTTTTTATTATTTTTTTTATATTTTTTAAATTTAAAAAAAATTTCTTTATTTTTTATTTTATTTTAATTTAAAAAATTTTTTTATTTATTTTTGTTTTAAATTATTATTTTTTAAAAATTTTATTTGTTTATTTTTTTAATTTCTTTTATTTTTCTTTTAAATTTTTGTATATTTTTTTTATTTTAATTTTTTTTTATATTTTAAAATTTTTTTACTTTAATTTTTTTTTATTTTTTAAAAAAAATTTAAAACAAATTGTTTTAATTTTTTAAGAATTTTTTAATTTTTTTTTAATTTTTATTTTTCTTTTAAATTTTTGTATATTTTTTTTATTTAAATTTTTTTTTATTTTTAAAATTTTTTTATTTTAATTTTTTTTAATTTTGTTAAAAAAAATTTTGAAAATTTTTTAAAAATTTTTTGAAATTTTTTTAAAATTTTTAAAAATTTTTTTTATATTTTTTTAAAATTTTTGTATATTTTTTTTAAAAAAATTTTGAAAAATTTTTGAAAATTTTTAAAAAATTTTTTTAAATTAAAAAAAAAATTTTTTTAATTTTTTAAAATTTTTTTTTTAATTTTTATTTAACTTTTTTTATTTTTTTTTAATTTTTTAAAAAAAAAATTGAAAATTTTTAAAATTTTTTTTGAAATTTTTTTAAAATTTTTTGAAAATTTTAAAAATTTTTTTTAAATTTTTTTTATATTTTTTAATTTTTTTAAAATTTTTATTTAATTTTTAAAATTTTTTTAAAATTTAAATTTTTTTTATTTTTTTTTAATTTTTTACAAATTTTTTTTAAATTTTTTTATATTTTTTAAATTTAAAAAAAAAATTCTTTATTTTTTATTTTATTTTAATTTTAAAAAAAATTTTATTTATTTTTGTTTTAAATTATTTTTTTTAATTTTTATTTGTTTATTTTTTTTTAATTTCTTTTATTTTTCTTTTAAATTTTTGTATATTTTTATTTATTTTAATTTTTTTTTATATTTTAAAATTTTTTTAGTTTAATTTTTTTTTTTTGAAAATTTGTTTTAATTTTTTAAAATTTTTTAAATTTTTTAAAAAAATTTTTAAAATTTTTTTTAAAAAATTTTTAAAATTTTTTTTTAAAAAAATTGTGTTAATTTTTTAACAATTTTTAAAATTTTTTTTTTAATTTTTATTTTTCTTTTATTTTACTTCTTTACTTTTTTAAATTTTAATTTTTTTTTTAATTTTCTTATAATTTTTTTTTTAAATTTTTTAATTTTTAAAATTTTTTTAAAATTTTTTAATTTTTTTTTCAATTTTTTAAAAAAAAATTTATATGATTTTTTAAAATTTAAAATTTTTTTAAAAATTTTTTTTAACTTTTTATATTTTTTTTAATTTTTTAAAATTTTTAAAATTTTTTTTTATATTTTTTTTATATTTTTTATTTAATTTTTTTTAAATTTTTGTTTAATTTTTTAAATTCTTTAATAATTTTTTTTAAATTTAAAAATTTTTTTAAATTTTTTTTTAAATTTTTTTAAAATTTATTTTAAAAAATTTGTTTTAATTCCTTAACAATTTTTAATTTTTTTTTAAAAATTTTATATTTGTTTTATTTTACTTTTTAAATTTTTTTAAAAATTTTAGTTTTTTTTAATTCTCTTATAAATTTTTTATTTTTTTTAATTTTTAAAATTTTAAAATTTTTTTTTTAAATTTTTAAAATTTTTTAAAATTTTTTTAAAATTTTTTTTGAATTTTTTTTAAAAATTTTTTGAAAATTTTTTAAAAATTTTTTTAAAAATTTTTTTAAAAATTTTTTATTTAATTTTTTAAAATTTAAAAATTTTTTAAAATTTTTTTTTATATTTAATTTTTTTTTCAATTTTCTAAAAAAAATTTAAAATTTTTTTCAAAATATTTAAAATTTTTAAAAAAATTTTTTAAAAATTTTTTTAAAATTTATTTTAAAAAATTTGTTTTAATTTTTTAACAATTTTTAAAATTTTTTTTTAAATTTTTATTTTTCTTTTATTTTACTTTTTTATTTTTTTTAAATTTAAATTTTTTTTTAATTTTCTCATAATTTTTTTTAAATTTTTTAATTTTTTTAAAATTTTTTTAAAATTTTTTAAAATTTTTTTTTAAATTTTTCGAAATTTTTTTATTTTTTACATTTTTTTATTATTTTTTTTATATTTTTTAAATTTAAAAAAAAATTTCTTTATTTTTTATTTTATTTTAATTTAAAAAATTTTTTTATTTATTTTTGTTTTAAATTATTATTTTTTAAAAATTTTATTTGTTTATTTTTTTAATTTCTTTTATTTTTCTTTTAAATTTTTGTAAATTTTTTTTATTTTAATTTTTTTTTATATTTTAAAATTTTTTATTTTTTCTAATTTTTTTGAAAATTTTCTACAAAATTTTTGAAAATTTAAAAAAAAAATTTTTTTAATTTTTTTAATTTTTTTTTAAAATTTTTATTTAACTTTTTTATTTTTTTTAATTATTTAAAAAAAATTTAAAAATTTTAAAAAATTTTTTTTTATATTTAATTTTTTAAAACAATTTTTAAATTTTTTTCAAATTATTTAAAATTTTTAATAAATTTTTTTTAAATTTAAAATTTTTTTGAAAATTTTTAATAATTTTTTTTTAAATTTAAAATTTTATTGAAATTTTTTTTATATTTTTTAATTTTTTTTAAATTTTTATTTAATTTTTAAAATTTTTTTAAAATTTAAATTTTTTTTATTTTTTTTTAATTTTTTACAAATTTTTTATAAATTTTTTTATATTTTTTAAATTTAAAAAAAAATCTTTATTTTTTATTTTATTTTAATTTTAAAAAAAATTTTATTTATTTTTGTTTTAAATTATTTTTTTTAATTTTTATTTGTTTATTTTTTTTTAATTTCTTTTATTTTTCTTTTAAATTTTTGTATATTTTTTTTTATTTTAATTTTTTTTATATTTTAAAATTTTTTTAGTTTAATTTTTTTTTTTGAAAATTTGTTTTAATTTTTTAAAATTTTTTAAATTTTTTAAAAAAATTGTGTTAATTTTTTAACAATTTTTAAAATTTTTTTTTTAATTTTTATTTTTCTTTTATTTTACTTCTTTACTTTTTTAAATTTTAATTTTTTTTTTAATTTTCTTATAATTTTTTTTTTAAATTTTTTAATTTTTTAAAATTTTTTTAAAATTTTTTAATTTTTTTTTCAATTTTTTAAAAAAAAATTTATATGATTTTTTAAAATTTAAAATTTTTTTAAAAATTTTTTTTAACTTTTTATATTTTTTTTAATTTTTTAAAATTTTTAAAATTTTTTTTTATATTTTTTTTATATTTTTTATTTAATTTTTTTTAAATTTTTGTTTAATTTTTTAAATTCTTTAATAATTTTTTTTAAATTTAAAAATTTTTTTAAATTTTTTTTAAAATTTTTTTAAAATTTATTTTAAAAAATTTGTTTTAATTCCTTAACAATTTTTAAATTTTTTTAAAAATTTTATGTTTTTTTTAATTCTCTTATAAATTTTTTATTTTTTTTAATTTTTAAAATTTTAAAATTTTTTTTTTAAATTTTTAAAATTTTTTAAAATTTTTTTAAAATTTTTTTTGAATTTTTTTTTAAAATTTTTTGAAAATTTTTTAAAAATTTTTTTAAAAATTTTTTTAAAAATTTTTTATTTAATTTTTTAAAATTTAAAAATTTTTTAAAATTTTTTTTTATATTTAATTTTTTTTTCAATTTTCTAAAAAAAATTTAAAATTTTTTTCAAAATATTTAAAATTTTTAAAAAAATTTTTTAAAAATTTTTTTAAAATTTATTTTAAAAAATTTGTTTTAATTTTTTAACAATTTTTAAAATTTTTTTTTAAATTTTTATTTTTCTTTTATTTTACTTTTTTATTTTTTTTAAATTTAAATTTTTTTTTAATTTTCTCATAATTTTTTTTAAATTTTTTAATTTTTTTAAAATTTTTTTAAAATTTTTTAAAATTTTTTTTTAAATTTTTCGAAATTTTTTTATTTTTTACATTTTTTTATTATTTTTTTTATATTTTTTAAATTTAAAAAAAAATTTCTTTATTTTTTATTTTATTTTAATTTAAAAAATTTTTTTATTTATTTTTGTTTTAAATTATTATTTTTTAAAAATTTTATTTGTTTATTTTTTTAATTTCTTTTATTTTTCTTTTAAATTTTTGTAAATTTTTTTTATTTTAATTTTTTTTTATATTTTAAAATTTTTTATTTTTTTAATTTTTTTGAAAATTTTCTACAAAATTTTTGAAAATTTAAAAAAAAAATTTTTTTAATTTTTTTAATTTTTTTTTTAAATTTTTATTTAACTTTTTTATTTTTTTTAATTATTTAAAAAAAATTTTAAAATTTTTAAAAATTTTTTTTTATATTTAATTTTTTAAAACAATTTTTAAATTTTTTTCAAATTATTTAAAATTTTTAATAAATTTTTTTTAAATTTAAAATTTTTTTGAAAATTTTTGAAAAATTTTTTGAAAATTTTTAATAATTTTTTTTTAAATTTAAAATTTTATTGAAATTTTTTTTATATTTTTTAATTTTTTTTAAATTTTTATTTAATTTTTAAAATTTTTTTAAAATTTAAATTTTTTTTATTTTTTTTTAATTTTTTACAAATTTTTTTTAAATTTTTTTATATTTTTTAAATTTAAAAAAAAATTCTTTATTTTTTATTTTATTTTAATTTTAAAAAAAATTTTATTTATTTTTGTTTTAAATTATTTTTTTTAATTTTTATTTGTTTATTTTTTTTTAATTTCTTTTATTTTTCTTTTAAATTTTTGTATATTTTTATTTATTTTAATTTTTTTTTTATATTTTAAAATTTTTTTAGTTTAATTTTTTTTTTTTGAAAATTTGTTTTAATTTTTTAAAATTTTTTAAATTTTTTAAAAAAATTTTTAAAATTTTTTTTAAAAAATTTTTAAAATTTTTTTTAAAAAAATTGTGTTAATTTTTTAACAATTTTTAAAATTTTTTTTTTAATTTTTATTTTTCTTTTATTTTACTTCTTTACTTTTTTAAATTTTAATTTTTTTTTTAATTTTCTTATAATTTTTTTTTTAAATTTTTTAATTTTTTAAAATTTTTTTAAAATTTTTTAATTTTTTTTTCAATTTTTTAAAAAAAAATTTATATGATTTTTTAAAATTTAAAATTTTTTTAAAAATTTTTTTTAACTTTTTATATTTTTTTTAATTTTTTAAAATTTTTAAAATTTTTTTTTATATTTTTTTATATTTTTTATTTAATTTTTTTTAAATTTTTGTTTAATTTTTTAAATTCTTTAATAATTTTTTTTAAATTTAAAAATTTTTTTAAATTTTTTTTAAAATTTTTTTAAAATTTATTTTAAAAAATTTGTTTTAATTCCTTAACAATTTTTAATTTTTTTTAAAAAATTTTATATTTGTTTTATTTTACTTTTTAAATTTTTTTAAAAATTTTATGTTTTTTTTAATTCTCTTATAAATTTTTTATTTTTTTTAATTTTTAAAATTTTAAATTTTTTTTTTTAAATTTTTAAAATTTTTTAAAATTTTTTTAAAATTTTTTTTGAATTTTTTTTAAAAATTTTTTGAAAATTTTTTAAAAATTTTTTTAAAAATTTTTTTAAAAATTTTTTATTTAATTTTTTAAAATTTAAAAATTTTTTAAAATTTTTTTTTATATTTAATTTTTTTTTCAATTTTCTAAAAAAAATTTAAAATTTTTTTCAAAATATTTAAAATTTTTAAAAAAATTTTTTAAAAATTTTTTTAAAATTTATTTTAAAAAATTTGTTTTAATTTTTTAACAATTTTTAAAATTTTTTTTTAAATTTTTATTTTTCTTTTATTTTACTTTTTTATTTTTTTTAAATTTAAATTTTTTTTTAATTTTCTCATAATTTTTTTTAAATTTTTTAATTTTTTTAAATTTTTTTAAAATTTTTTAAAATTTTTTTTTTAAATTTTTCGAAATTTTTTTATTTTTTACATTTTTTTATTATTTTTTTTATATTTTTTAAATTTAAAAAAAAATTTCTTTATTTTTTATTTTATTTTAATTTAAAAAATTTTTTTATTTATTTTTGTTTTAAA
>NW_027488239.1:0-8528 GCF_050908995.1 Andrena cerasifolii | reverse complement strand
TAATTTTTTTAATTTTTGTTAATTTTTAAATTTTTTTATTTTTTTTTTAATTTTTGAAATTTTTTCAAATTTTTTTTTTAATTTTTTTAAAAGTATTATTTTTTTATTTCAAAAATGTTTTTTAATTTTTTTTAATTTTTTCAAATTTTTAAATTTTTTTTTAAATTTTCTTTTTTTTTTAATTTTAAATTTTTTTTTTAAATTTTTAAATTTTTTTTTATATTTTAAATTTTTTTTAATTTTAATTTTTTTTTATTTTTTTTTTAATTTTTGAAAAGTTTTCTAATTTTTTTTAAAATTTTTTTAAAAGTATTATTTTTTATTTCAAAAATGTTTTTCAGTTTTTTTTAATTTTTTCAAATTTTTAAATTTTTTTTTTAATTTAAAAATTTTTTTTTATTTTTTTTAAAATTATTTATATTTTTAAATTTTTTTAATTTAATTTTTTTTTTAATTTTTAAAATTTTTTTTATATTTTAATTTTTTTTAAATTTTTTTATTTTTTTTTTAAATTTGTTTCAATTTTTTAACAAAATTAAAAAAAATTATTTACTTTTTAATTTTTTTCTATATTTTTTAATTTTTTTAATTTTTTTAATTTTTAAAATTTTTTTATTTTTTTTTAATTTTTAAAAATTTTGTTATTTTTTTTAATTTTTGAAAATTTTTCTAAATTTTTTTTAAATTTTTTTAAAAGTATCATTTTTTATTTCAAAAATGTTTTTTAGTTTTTTTTAATTTTTTCAAATTTTAAAATTTTTTTTTTAATTTAAATTTTTTTTTTATTTTTTTTAAATTATTTATATTTTTTAATTTTTTAGTTTTAAATTTTTTTTTAATTTTTAAATTTTTTTTTATATTTTTAATTTTTTTTAATTTAAAATTTTTTTGTTTTAATTTTAAATTTTTTTCATTTTTAAATTTTTTTTTATTTTTTTTTAATTTTTGAAAATTTTTCTAATTTTTTTCAATTTTTTTAAAAGTATTATTTTTTATTTCAAAAATGTTTTTTAATTTTTAAAATTTTTTTTTTAATTTTTTTTTTAAATTTTTTAATTTTTTTTTTTAAATTTGTTCCAATTTTTTAACAAAATTAAAAAAATTTTATTTATTTTTTAATTTTTTTTTCTATATTTTTTAATTTTTTTAATTTTTTTAATTTTTAAAATTTTTTTATTTTTTTTTTAATTTTTGAAATTTTTTCTTTATTTTTTTTAATTTTTTTAAAAGTATTATTTTTTTATTTCAAAATTTTTTTTAAAATTTTTTTAATTTTTCTTTTAAATTTTTAATTTTTTTTTAATTTTTAAAATTTTTTAATTTTTTTTTAATTTTTGAAAATTTTTCTAAATTTTTTTAAAATTTTTTTAATAGTATTTTTTTTTATTTCAAAAATGTTTCTTAATTTTTTTTAATTTTTTCTTATATTTTTTTTTAATTTTTAAAATTTTTTTAAAATTTTTTAAAAATTTTTTTAAATTTTTTTTTATTTTTTTTAAATTATTTATATTTTTTAATTTTTTTAAATTTAAATTTCTTTTAAAATTTTTTTAAAATTTTTTTTTAATTTTTTTTTAAATTTTTAATTTTTTTTTTAATTTTTAAAATTTTTTTAATTTTTTTTTTAATTTTTGAAATTTTTTCTTTATTTTTTTAAATTTTTTTAAAAGTATTATTTTTTTATTTCAAAAATTTTTTTAAAATTTTTTTAATTTTTTTTTTAAATTTTTAATTTTTTAAATTTTTTTAATTTTTTTTTTAATTTTTGAAAATTTTTCTAAATTTTTTTAAAATTTTTTTAATAGTATTTTTTTTTATTTAAAAAATGTTTCTTAATTTTTTTTAATTTTTTCAAACTTGTAAATTTTTTTTAAAATTTTCTTATATTTTTTTTTAATTTTTAAAATTTTTTTAAAATTTTTTAAAAATTTTTTAAAATTTTTTTTATTTTTTTTAAATTATTTATATTTTTTAATTTTTTTTAAATTTAAATTTCTTTTAAAATTTTTTAAAATTTTTTTTTTAATTTTTTTTTAAATTTTTAATTTTTTTTTAATTTTTAAAATTTTAAAAAATTTTTTTTTAAATTTTGAAAATTTTTCTAAATTTTTAAAAAAAATTTTTAATAGTATTATTTTTTTATTTAAAAATGTTTTTTAATTTTTTGAAAATTTTTCTGAGTTTTTTTAAATTTTTTTTAAAAGTATTATTTTTTTATTTCAAAAATGTTTTTTAATTTTTTAAAAAAATTTTTAACTCTTTTTTTAAATTTTTAAAAAATTTTTTTAAAAAATTTGTTTCAATTTTTTAACAAAATTAAAAAAAAATTATTTATTTTTTAATTTTTTTCTATATTTTTTAATTTTTCTTTATTTTTTTTTAATTTTTGAAATTTTTTCTAAAATTTTTTTTAATTTTTTTAAAAGTATTATTTTTTTATTTCAAAAAAGTTTTTTAATTTTTTATAAATTTTTTAAAATTTTTTTTTTAAATTTTTAAAATTTTTTTTTAATTTTCGAAATTTTTTCTAATTTTTTTTTTAATTTCTTTAAAAGTATTATTTTTTATTTCAAAAATGTTTTTTAATTTTTTTCAAATTTTTAAATTTTTTTTAAAATTTTCTTTTTTTTTAAATTTGTTTCAATTTTTTAACAAAATTAAAAAAAAATATTTATTTTTTAATTCTTTTAGTTTTAAATTTTTAAAAATTTTTTTTAAAATTTGTTTCAATTTTTTAACAAAATTAAAAAAAAATTATTTATTTTTTAATTTTTTCTATATTTTTTAATTGTTTTAGTTTAAAATTTTTTTTTAATTTTTAAATTTTTTTATATTTTAATTTTTTTTAATTTAAAATTTTTTTGTTTTAAATTTAAAATTTTTTTTCCATTTTTAAATTTTTTTTTATTTTTTTTTAATTTTTGAAAATTTTTCTAATTTTTTTAAAATTTTTTGTAAAAGTATTATTTTTTTATTTCAAAAATGTTTTTTAATTTTTTTTCTTCAAATTTTTAATTTTTTTTTAAATTTTCTTATATTTTTTTTTAATTTTTAAAATTTTTTTTTTAAATTTTTAAATTTTTTTTTTAATTTTTATTTTTTTTTAATTTTTATTTTTTTTTTAATTTTTAAAATTTTTTTTATTTTTTTTTAATTTTTGAAAATTTTTCTAAATTTTTTTAAAATTTTTTTAAAAGTATTATTTTTTATTTCAAAAATGTTTTTTAGTTTTTTTTAATTTTTTCAAATTTTTAAATTTTTTTTTTAATTTCCTTATATTTTTTTTAATTTTTAAAATTTTTTAAATTTTTTTATATTTTTTTTAAAATTATTTATATTTTTTAATTTTTTTAGTTTTAAATTTTTTTTAATTTTTAAATTTTTTTTTATATTTTAAATTTTTTTTAATTTAAAATTTTTTTGTTTTAATTTTAATTTTTTTTTTCATTTTTAAATTTTTTTTTATTTTTTTTAATTTTTGAAAATTTTTCTAATTTTTTTTAAATTTTTCTAAAAGTATTATTTTTTATTTCAAAAATGTTTTTTAATTTTTTATAAATTTTTTAAAAAATTTTTTTAAAATTTTTTAATTTTTTTTTTTAAAAATTTGTTTCAATTTTTTAACAAAATTAAAAAAATTTATTTATTTTTTAATTTTTTTAGTTTTAAATTTTTTTTAAATTTTTTAATTTTTTTTTTAAATTTGTTTCAATTTTATAACAAAATTAAAAAAAATTATTTATTTTTTAATTTTTTTCTATATTTTTTAATTTTTTTAGTTTTAATTTTTTTTTAATTTTTAATTTTTTTTTTTATATTTTTTTTAATTTTAATTTTTTTGTTTTAATTTTAAATTTTTTTTTTACTTTTTATATTTTATTTATTTTTTTTTAATTTTTGAAAATTTTTCTAATTTTTTTTTAATTTCTTTAAAAGTGTTATTTTTTATTTCAAAAATGTTTTTTAATTTTTAAAATTTTTTTTTAATCTTTTTTATTTTTTTTTTTAAAATTTGTTTCAATTTTTTAACAAAATTAAAAAAAATTATTTATTTTTTAATTTTTTTCTATATTTTTTAATTTTTTAATTTTTTTAATTTTTAAAATTTTTTTATTTTTTTTTTAATATTTGAAATTTTTTCTAAATTTTTTTTTATTTTTTTTTAAAGTATTATTTTTTACTTAAAAAATGTTTTCTAATTTTTTAAAATTTTTTTAAAATTTTTAATTTTCTTGTTTTTAATTTTTTTTTTAATTTGTAAAATTTTCTGAAAACTTTTTTTTTAATTTTTTAAACAAAATTTTTTAATTTTTTAAAATTTTATTTAAATTTTTAAAATTTTTTTAAAATTTTTTTAAAATTATAATTTTTTTATTTCAAAAAATGCTTTTTAATTTCTTTTTAATTTTTTTTCTTTTATTTTAATTTTTTTAATTTTTTCAATTTTTTAATTTTTAAAATTTTTTTATTTTTTTTTTAATTTTTTCAATTTTTTCTAAATTTTTTTTTAATTTTTTTAAAAGTATTATTTTTTATTTAAAAAATGTTTTTTAATTTTTTAAATTTTTTTTTAAATTTTTTTTTTAAATTTTTAAAATTTTTTTTTAAATTTGTTTCAATTTTTTAACAAAATTAAAAAAAATTTATTTATTTTTTAATTTTTTTCTATATTTTTTAATTTTTTTAATTTTTTTAATTTTTAAAATTTTTTTATTTTTTTTTTAATTTTTGAAATTTTTTCTTTAATTTTTTTTAATTTTTTTAAAAGTATTATTTTTTTATTTCAAAAATGTTTTTTAATTTTTTAATTTTTTTTATAAATTTTTAAAATTTTTTTAAATTTTTTAAAAAATTTCTTTGCTTTATTTTTAATTAAATTTTTTAAAAATTTCTTAATTTTTTTTAAAAAATTTGTTTCAATTTTTTAACAAAATTAAAAAGAATTATTTATTTTTTAATTTTTTTCTTTATTTTTTAATTTTTTTAATTTCTTTAATTTTCAAAAATGTTTTTTAATTTTTTTTAATTTTTTCAAATTTTAATTTTTTTTTTAATTTTTAAATTTTTTTTTATTTTCTTTAAATTATTTATATTTCAAAATTTTTTTAATTTAAATTTTTTTTAATTTTTAAATTTTTTTTATATTTTAAATTTTTTTATATTTTAAATTTTTTTTATTTTAATTTTTTTTTTAATTTTTAAATTTTTTTTATATTTTTTTTAATTTTAATTTTTTTGTTTTAATTTTAAATTTTTTTTTACTTTTTATATTTTTTTTTATTTTTTTTTAATTTTTGAAAATTTTTCTAATTTTTTTTTAATTTCTTTAAAAGTGTTATTTTTTATTTCAAAAATGTTTTTTAATTTTTAAAAATTTTTTTTAATCTTTTTTAATTTTTTTTTAAAAATTTGTTTCAATTTTTTAACAAAATTAAAAAAAATTATTTATTTTTTAATTTTTTTTCTATATTTTTTAATTTTTTTAATTTTTTTAATTTTTAAAATTTTTTTATTTTTTTTTTTAATTTTTGAAATTTTTTCTAAATTTTTTTTTATTTTTTTTAAAAGTATTATTTTTTATTTAAAAAATGTTTTTTAATTTTTTCAAACTTTTAAATTTTTTTTAAATTTCCCTATATATTTTTTTTAATTTTTAAAATTTTTAAAATTTTTTTATATTTTTTTTAAAATTATTTATATTTTTAATTTTTTTAGTTTTAAATTTTTTTTAATTTTTAAATTTTTTTTTATATTTTAAATTTTTTTTTTAATTTAAAATTTTTTTGTTTTAATTTTAAATCTTTTTTTCATTTTTAAATTTTTTTTAATTTTTTTTTATTTTTGAAAATTTTTCTAATTTTTTTTAATTTTTTTAAAAGTATTATTTTTTATTTCAAAAATGTTTTTTAATTTTTTAAAATTTTTTTAAATTTTTTTTTTAAATTTTTAAATTTTTTTTATATTTTAAATTTTTATTATATTTTAAATTTTTTTTAATTTTAATTTTTTTGTTTTATTTTTAAATTTTTTTTTTAATTTTTATATTTTTTTTATTTTTTTTTATTTTTGAAAATTTTTCTAATTTTTTTTTATTTCAAAAATGTTTTTTAATTTTTAAAAATTTTTTTAAATTTTTTTTTTAAATTTTTTAAATTTTTTTTTTAAATTTGTTTCAATTTTTTAACAAAATTAAAAAAATTTTATTTATTTTTTAATTTTTTTTCTTTATTTTTTAAATTTTTAATTTTTTTAATTTTTAAAATTTTTTTATTTTTTTTTTTAATTTTTGAAATTTTTTCTTTATTTTTTTTTAATTTTTTTAATAGTATTATTTTGTATTTCAAAAATGTTTTTTTAATTTTTTTTAATTTTTTCAAACTTGTAAATTTTTTTTTAAATTTTCTTATATTTTTTTTTAATTTTTAAATTTTTTTTTAAATTTTTAAAAAAATTTCTTTAATTTTTTTAATTTTAAATTTTTTTTTAATTTTTAAATTTTTTTTTATATTTTAAATTTTTATTATATTTTAAATTTTTTTTTAATTTTAATTTTTTTGTTTTAATTTTAAATTTTTTTTTAATTTTTATATTTTTTTTTATATTTTTTTTTAATTTTTGAAATTTTTTCTAATTTTTTTTAAGTTCTTTAAAAGTATTATTTTTTATTTCAAAAATGTTTTTTAATTTTTTATAAATTTTTTTTTAAATTTTTTAAATTTTTTTTTAAAAATTTGTTTCAATTTTTTAATAAAATTAAAAAAAATATATTTATTTTTTAATTCTTTTAGTTTTAAATTTTTAAAATTTTTTTTAAAAATTTGTTTCAATTTTTTAACAAAATTAAAAAAAAAATATTTATTTTTTAATTTTTTCTATATTTTTTAATTGTTTTAGTTTTACATTTTTTTTTAATTTTTAAATTTTTTTTATATTTTAATTTTTTTTTAATTTAAAATTTTTTAATTTTTTTTTCATTTTTAAAATTTTTTTAAATTTTTTTTTTAATTTTTGAAAATTTTTCTAAATTTTTTTAAAATTTTTTTAATAGTATTATTTTTTATTTCAAAAATGTTTTTTAATTTTTTAAAAATTTTTTTAGTTTTTTTTTTTAATTTTTTTATTTTTTTTTTAAATTTGTTTCAATTTTTTAACAAAATTAAAAAAAATTATTTATTTTTCAATTTTTTCTATATTTTTTAATTTTTTTAGTATTAAATTTTTTTTTAAATTTTAAATTTTTTTTATATTTTAATTTTTTTTAATTTTTTTTTTGTTTTAATTTAAAAAATTTTTTTTCAATTTTAAATTTTATTTTTATTTTTTTAATTTTTGAAAATTTTTCTAAATTTTTTTTTTAATTTTTGTAAAAGTATTATTTTTTTATTTCAAAAATGTTTTTTAATTTTTTTTCTTCAAATTTTTAAATTTTTTTTAAATTTTCTTTTATTTTTTTTTAATTTTTAAAATTTTTTTTTAAATTTTTAAATTTTTTTTTAATTTTTATTTTTTTTTAATTTTAATTTTTTTTTTAATTTTTAAATTTTTTTTATTTTTTTTTTAATTTTTGAAAATTTTTCTAAATTTTTTTTAAATTTTTAAAAGTATTATTTTTTATTTCAAAAATGTTTTTTAGTTTTTTTTTAATTTTTTCAAATTTTTAAATTTTTTTTTAAATTTCATTATATTTTTTTTAATTTTTAAAATTTTTAAAATTTTTTATATTTTTTTTAAAATTATTTATATTTTTTAATTTTTTTAGTTTTAAATATTTTTTTAATTTTTAAATTTCTTTTTATATTTTAAATTTTTTTTAATTTAAAATTTTTTTGTTTTAATTTTAATTTTTTTTTCATTTTTAAATTTTTTTTTATTTTTTTTCAATTTTTGAAAATTTTTCTAATTTTTTTAAAATTTTTTTAAAAGTATTATTTTTTATTTCAAAAATGTTTTTTAATTTTTTAAAATTTTTTTTTAATTTTTTTTTAAATTTTTAAATTTTTTTAAAAATTTGTTTCAATTTTTTAACAAAATTAAAAAAAATTATTTATTTTTTAATTTTTTTTCTATATTTTTTAATTTTTTTAATTTTTTTAATTTTTAAAATTTTTTTATTTTTTTTTTAATTTTTGAAATTTTTTCTAAATTTTTTTTTATTTTTTTTAAAAGTATTATTTTTTATTTAAAAAATGTTTTTTAATTTTTTCAAATTTTAATTTTTTTTTAATTTTTAAAATTTTTTTTTATTTTTTTTTAAATTATTTATATTTCAAAATTTTTTTAATTTAAATTTTTTTTTAATTTTTAAATTTTTTTTATATTTTAATTTTTTTTATATTTTAAATTTTTTTATTTAAAATTTTTTTTTAATTTTTTAAACAAAATTTTTTAATTTTTTAAATTTTTTTTACATTTTTAAAATTTTTTTAAAATTTTTTTAAAATTATAATTTTTTTATTTCAAAAAATGCTTTTTAATTTCTTTTTAATTTTTTTTTCTTTTATTTTAATTTTTTTAATTTTTTCAATTTT
>NW_027488238.1:0-8539 GCF_050908995.1 Andrena cerasifolii | reverse complement strand
ACAAACGAACAAACGAACAAACGAACAAACGAACAAACGAACAAACGAACAAACGAACAAACGAACAAACGAACAAACGAACCAACGATCCAACGAACAAACGAACAAACGAACCAACGAACCAACGAACCAACGAACAAACGAACAAACGAACAAACGAACAAACGAACAAACGAACAAACGAACAAACGAACAAACGAACAAACGAACAAACGAACAAACGAACAAACGAACAAACGAACAAACGAACAAACGAACAAACGAACAAACGAACCAACGAACCGACGAACCGACGAACCGCGAACCGACGAACCGACGAACCGACGAACAAACGAACAAACGAACAAAGGAACAAAGGAACAAAGGAACAAAGGAACAAAGGAACAAAGGAACAAAGGAACAAAGGAACAAAGGAACAAAGGAACAAAGGAACAAAGGAACAAAGGAACAAAGGAACAAAGGAACAAAGGAACAAACGACCAAACGAACAAACGAACAAACGAACAAACGAACAAACGAACAAACGAACAAACGAACAAACGAACAAACGAACAAACGAACAAACGAACAAACGAACCAACGAACCAACGAACCAACGAACCAACGAACCAACGAACCAACGAACCAACGAACCAACGAACAAACGAACCAACGAACAAACGAACAAACGAACAAACGAACAAACGAACAAACGAACAAACGAACAAACGAACCAACGAACCAACGAACCAACGAACCAACGAACCAACGAACCAACGAACCAACGAACCAACGAACCAACGAACCAACGAACCAACGAACCAACGAACCAACGAACCAACGAACCAACGAACCAACGAACCAACGAACCAACGAACCAACGAACCAACGAACCAACGAACCAACGAACCAACGAACCAACGAACCAACGAACCAACGAACCAACGAACCAACGAACCAACGAACCAACGAACCAACGAACCAACGAACCAACGAACCAACGAACCAACGAACCAACGAACCAACGAACCAACGAACCAACGAACCAACGAACCAACGAACCAACGAACCTTCGAACCAACGAACCAACGAACCTTCGAACCAACGAACAAACGATCCAACGAACCAACGAACCAACGAACCAACGAACCAACGAACCAACGAACCAACGAACCAACGAACCAACGAACCAACGAACCAACGAACCAACGAACCAACGAACCAACGAACCAACGAACCAACGAACCAACGAACAAACGAACAAACGAACAAACGAACAAACGAACCAACGATCCAACGAACAAACGAACAAACGAATAAACGAACAAACGAACCAACGAACAAACGAACAAACGAACAAACGAACAAACGAACAAACGAACAAACGAACAAACGAACAAACGAACCAACGAACCGACGAACAAACGAACAAAGGAACAAAGGAACAAAGGAACAAAGGAACAAAGGAACAAAGGAACAAAGGAACCAACGAACCAACGAACCAACGAACCAACGAACCAACGAACCAACGAACCAACGAACCAACGAACCAACGAACCAACGAACCAACGAACCAACGAACCAACGAACCAACGAACCAACGAACCAACGAACCTTCGAACCAACGAACAAACGAACAAACGATCCAACGAACCAACGAACCAACGAACCAACGAACCAACGAACCAACGAACAAACGAACAAACGAACAAAGTGACAAAGAAAGAAAAGAACCAACGAAACAACGAAACAACGAAACAACGAAACACCGAAACAACGAAACAACGAAACAACGAAACACCGAAACAACGAAACAACGAAACAACGAAACAACGAAACAACGAAACAACGAAACAACGAAACAACGAAACAACGAAACAACGAAACAACGAAACAACGAAACAACGAAACAACGAAACAACGAAACAACGAAACAACGAAACAACGAAACAACGAAACAACGAAACAACGAAACAACGAAACAACGAAACAACGAAACAACGAAACAACGAAACAACGAAACAACGAAACAACGAAACAACGAAACAACGAAACAACGAAACAACGAAACAACGAAACAACGAAACAACGAAACAACGAAACAACGAAACAACGAAACAACGAAACAACGAAACAACGAAACAACGAAACAACGAAACAACGAAACAACGAAACAACGAAACAACGAAACAACGAAACAACGAAACAACGAAACAACGAAACAACGAAACAACGAAACAACGAAACAACGAAACAACGAAACAACGAAACAACGAAACAACGAAACAACGAAACAACGAAACAACGAATCAACGATACAACGAAACAACGAAACAACGAAACAACGAAACAACGAAACAACGAAACAACGAAACAACGAAACAACGAAACAACGAAACAACGAAACAACGAAACAACGAAACAACGAAACAACGAAACAACGAAACAACGAAACAACGAAACAACGAAACAACGAAACAACGAAACAACGAAACAACGAAACAACGAAACAACGAAACAACGAAACAACGAAACAACGAAACAACGAAACAACGAAACAACGAAACAACGAACAAACGAACAAACGAACAAACGAACAAACGAACAAACGAACAAACGAACCAACGATCCAACGAACAAACGAACAAACGAACCAACGAACCAACGAACAAACGAACAAACGAACAAACGAACAAACGAACAATCGAACAAACGAACAAACGAACAAACGAACAAACGAACCAACGAACCGACGAACCGACGAACAAACGAACAAACGAACAAAGGAACAAAGGAACAAAGGAACAAAGGAACAAAGGAACAAAGGAACAAAGGAACAAAGGAACAAAGGAACAAAGGAACAAAGGAACAAAGGAACAAAGGAACAAAGGAACAAAGGAACAAAGGAACAAAGGAACAAAGGAACAAAGGAACAAAGGAACAAAGGAACAAAGGAACAAACGACCAAACGACCAAACGACCAAACGACCAAACGACCAAACGAACAAACGAACAAACGAACAAACGAACAAACGAACAAACGAACAAACGAACAAACGAACAAACGAACAAACGAACAAACGAACAAACGAACAAACGAACAAACGAACCAACGAACCAACGAACCAACGAACCAACGAACCAACGAACAAACGAACCAACGAACAAACGAACAAACGAACAAACGAACAAAGTGACAAAGAAACAAAAGAACAACGAAACAACGAAACAACGAAACAACGAAACAACGAAACAACGAAACAACGAAACAACGAAACAACGAAACAACGAAACAACGAAACAACGAAACAACGAAACAACGAAACAACGAAACAACGAAACAACGAAACAACGAAACAACGAAACAACGAAACAACGAAACAACGAAACACCGAAACAACGAAACAACGAAACAACGAAACAACGAAACAACGAACAACGAAAACACGAAACAACGAAACAACGAAACAACGAAACAACGAAACAACGAAACAACGAAACAACGAAACAACGAAACAACGAAACAACGAAACAACGAAACAACGAAACAACGAAACAACGAAACAACGAAACAACGAAACAAACAAACAACGAAACAACGAAACAACGAAACAACGAAACAACGAAACAACGAAACAACGAAACAACGAAACAGCGAAACAGCGAAACAGCGAAACAGCGAAACAACGAAACAGCGAAACAGCGAAACAGCGAAACAACGAAACAACGAAACAACGAAACAACGAAACAACGAAACAGCGAAACAGCGAAACAACGAAACAACGAACCAACGAACCAACGAACCAACGAACAAACGAACCAACGAACCAACGACCAAACGACCAAACGACCAAACGACCAAACGAACAAACGAACAAACGAACAAACGAACCAACGAACAAACGAACAATCGAACAAACGAACAAACGAACAAACGAACAAACGAACAAACGAACAAACGAACAAACGAACAAACGAACAAACGAACCAACGAACCAACGAACCAACGAACCAACGAACCAACGAACCAACGAACCAACGAACCAACGAACCAACGAACCAACGAACCAACGAACCAACGAACCAACGAACCAACGAACCAACGAACCAACGAACCAACGAACCAACGAACCAACGAACCAACGAACCAACGAACCAACGAACCAACGAACCAACGAACCAACGACCAAACGACCAAACGACCAAACGACCAAACGACCAAACGACCAAACGACCAAACGACCAAACGACCAAACGACCAAACGACCAAACGACCAAACGACCAAACGACCAAACGACCAAACGACCAAACGAACAAACGAACAAACGAACAAACGAACAAACGAACAAACGAACAAACGAACAAACGAACAAACGAACAAACGAACAAACGAACAAACGAACAAACGAACAAACGAACAAACGAACAAACGAACAAACGAACAAACGAACAAACGAACAAACGAACAAACGAACAAACGAACAAACGAACAAACGAACAAACGAACAAACGAACAAACGAACAAACGAACAAACGAACAAACGAACAAACGAACAAACGAACAAACGAACAAACGAACAAACGAACAAACGAACAAACGAACAAACGAACAAACGAACAAACGAACAAACGAACAAACGAACAAACGAACCAACGAACCAACGAACCAACGAAATAACGAACCAACGAACAAACGAACCAACGAACAAACGAACAAACGAACAAACGAACAAACGAACAAAGTGACAAAGAAACAAAAGAACCAACGAAACAACGAAACAACGAAACAACGAAACAACGAAACAACGAAACAACGAAACAACGAAACAACGAAACAACGAAACAACGAAACAACGAAACAACGAAACAACGAAACAACGAAACAACGAAACAACGAAACAACGAAACAACGAAACAACGAAACAACGAAACAACGAAACAACGAAACAACGAAACAACGAAACAACGAAACAACGAAACAACGAAACAACGAAACAACGAAACAACGAAACAACGAAACAACGAAACAACGAAACAACGAAACAACGAAACAACGAAACAACGAAACAACGAAACAACGAAACAACGAAACAACGAAACAACGAAACAACGAAACAACGAAACAACGAAACAACGAAACAACGAAACAACGAAACAACGAAACAACGAAACAACGAAACAACGAAACAACGAAACAACGAAACAACGAAACAACGAAACAACGAAACAACGAAACAACGAAACAACGAAACAACGAAACAACGAAACAACGAAACAACGAAACAACGAAACAACGAAACAACGAAACAGCGAAACAACGAAACAACGAAACAACGAAACAACGAAACAACGAAACAACGAAACAACGAAACAACGAAACAACGAAACAACGAAACAACGAAACAACGAAACAACGAAACAACGAAACAACGAAACAACGAAACAACGAAACAACGAAACAGCGAAACAGCGAAACAACGAAACAACGAACCAACGAACCAACGAACCAACGAACAAACGAACAAACGAACAAACGAACAAACGAACAAACGAACAAACGAACCAACGAACCAACGAACCAACGAACAAACGAACAAACGAACAAACGAACCAACGAACCAACGAACCAACGAACCAACGAACAAATGAACAAACGAACCAACGAACCTTCGAACCAACGATCCAACGAACCAACGAACCAACGAACCAACGAACCAACGAACCAACGCACCAACGAACCAACGAACCAACGAACCAACGAACCAACGAACCAACGAACAAACGAACAAACGAACAAACGAACAAACGAACAAACGAACAAACGAACCAACGATCCGACGAACCAACGAACCAACGAACAAACGAACAAACGAACAAACGAACAAACGAACAAAGTGACAAAGAAATAAAAGAACCAACGAAACAACGAAACAACGAAACAACGAAACAACGAAACAACGAAACAACGAAACAACGAAACAACGAAACAACGAAACAACGAAACAACGAAACAACGAAACAACGAAACAACGAAACAACGAAACAACGAAACAACGAAACAACGAAACAACGAAACAACGAAACAACGAAACAACGAAACAACGAAACAACGAAACAACGAAACAACGAAACAACGAAACAACGAAACAACGAAACAACGAAACAACGAAACAACGAAACAACGAAACTACGAAACAACGAAACAACGAAACAACGAAACAACGAAACAACGAAACAACGAAACAACGAAACAACGAAACAACGAAACAACGAAACAACGAAACAACGAAACAACGAAACAACGAAACAACGAAACAACGAAACAACGAAACAACGAAACAACGAAACAACGAAACAACGAAACAACGAAACAACGAACAACGAAACAACGAAACAACGAAACAACGAAACAACGAAACAAGGAAACAACGAAACAACGAAACAACGAAACAACGAAACAACGAAACAACGAAACAACGAAACAACGACCAAACGAACAAACGAACAAACGAACAAACGAACAAACGAACAAAAAACGAACAAACGAACAAACGAACAAACGAACAAACGAACAAACGAACAAACGAACAAACGAACAAACGAACAAACGAACAAACGAACAAACGAACAAACGAACAAACGAACAAACGAACAACAACGAACAAACGAACAAACGAACAAACGAACAAACGAACAAACGAACAAACGAACAAACGAACAAACGAACAAACGAACAAACGAACAACGAACAAACGAACAAACGAACAAACGAACAAACGAACAACGAACAAACGAACAAACGAACAAACGAACAAACGAACAAACGAACAAACGAACAAACGAACAACGAACCAACGAACCAACGAACCAACGAACCAACGAACAACGAACCAACGACCAACGAACCAACGAACCAACGAACCACGAACCAACGAACCAACGAACCAACGAACCAACGAACCAACGAACCAACGAACCAACGAACCAACGAACCAACGAACCAAACGAACCAACGAACCAACGAACCAACGAACCAACGAACCAACGAACCAACGAACCAACGAACAACGAACCAACGAACCAAACGACCAAACGACCAAACGACCAAACGACCAAACGACCAAACGACCAAACGACCAAACGACCAAACGACCAAACGACCAAACGACCAAACGACCAAACGACCAAACGAACAAACGAACAAACGAACAAACGAACAAACGAACAAACGAACAAACGAACAAACGAACAAACGAACAAACGAACAAACGAACAAACGAACAAACGAACAAACGAACAAACGAACAAACGAACAAACGAACAAACGAACAAACGAACAAACGAACAAACGAACAAACGAACAAACGAACAAACGAACAAACGAACAAACGAACAAACGAACAAACGAACAAACGAACAAACGAACAAACGAACAAACGAACAAACGAACAAACGAACAAACGAACAAACGAACAAACGAACAAACGAACAAACGAACAAACGAACAAACGAACAAACGAACAAACGAACAAACGAACAAACGAACAAACGAACAAACGAACAAACGAACCAACGAACCAACGAACCAACGAACCAACGAACCAACAACAAACGAACCAACGAACAAAGTGACAAAGAAACAAAAGAACCAACGAAACAACGAAACAACGAAACAACGAAACAACGAAACAACGAAACAACGAAACAACGAAACAACGAAACAACGAAACAACGAAACAACGAAACAACGAAACAACGAACAACGAAACAACGAAACAACGAAACAACGAAACAACGAAACAACGAAACAACGAAACAACGAAACAACGAAACAACGAAACAACGAAACAACGAAACAACGAAACAACGAAACAACGAAACAACGAAACAACGAACAACGAAACAACGAAACAACGAAACAACGAAACAACGAAACAACGAAACAACGAAACAACGAAACAACGAAACAACGAAACAACGAAACAACGAAACAACGAAACAACGAAACAACGAAACAACGAAACAACGAAACAACGAAACAACGAAACAACGAAACAACGAAACAACGAAACAACGAAACAACGAAACAACGAAACAACGAAACAACGAAACAACGAAACAACGAAACAACGAAACAACGAAACAACGAAACAACGAAACAACGAAACAACGAAACAACGAAACAAAACAACGAAACAACGAAACAACGAAACAACGAAACAACGAAACAACGAAAAACGAAACAACGAAACAACGAAACAACGAAACAACGAAACAACGAAACAACGAAACAACGAAACAACGAAACAACACGAAACAACGAAACAACGAAACAACGAAACAACGAAACAACGAAACAGCGAAACAGCGAAACAGCGAAACAACGAAACAACGAACCAACGAACCAACGAACCAACGAACAAACGAACAAACGAACAAACGAACAAACGAACAAACGAACCAACGAACCAACGAACCAACGAACAAACGAACAAACGAACAAACGAACCAACGAACCAACGAACCAACGAACCAACGAACAAATGAACAAACGAACCA
>NW_027488237.1:0-8559 GCF_050908995.1 Andrena cerasifolii | reverse complement strand
TAAACCAAAGGAAAAAAGGTAAATAAAAAAATAGGTAAATAAATTAGAGGAAAAAATAGGTAACTAAACAGAGAGAAAATAGGAGAATAAATGAGAGAAAATATAGGTAAATAACTAGAGAAACAATAGGTAAATAAATAGAGAAAAATAGGTAAATAAATAGAGAAAATATAGGTGTATAAATTAGAGAAAGAAAGAGGTAAATAAATAGAAAAAAGTTAATGAATAGAGAAAAAATTGGAAAATAAATAGAGAAAAATAGGTAAATAAATAGAGAAAAAATAGGTAAATTATCTAGAGAAAAATAGGTAAATAAATAGAGAAAACAAAAGAGGTAAAGGAATAGAGAAAAAAATAGGTAAATAATTACAGAAAAATAGGTAAATTAGGTAGAGAAAAAATAGGTGTATAAATAGAGAAAAATAGGTAATGAAGTACAGAAAACAAAGTAGGTAAATAAATACAGAAAAAAGAGGTAAATAACTAGAGAAAAAATAGGTAAATAAGTAGAGAAAACAAAAGAGGTAAATAAATAGAGAAAAAATAGGAAAATATATAGAGAAATATAGGTAAAATATATAGAGAAAAAATAGGTGTATAAATAGAGAAAAATAGCTAATTAAAAAAAATAGGTAAATAAATAGATGGAAAAAAAGGTAAATAAATAGAGGAAACAAAGGAGGTAAATAAATAGAGATAAATAGGTAAATAAATAGAGAAAAAAGAGGTAAATAAGTAGAGAAAAATAGGTAAATAAATAGATAAAAAGTAGGTAAATATAATAGAGAAAAAGTAGGTAAATAAATAGAGAAAACAAAAGAGGTAAATAAATAGAGAAAAAATAGGTAAATAAATACAGAAAAATAGGTAAATAAACTAGAGAAAAAATACGTGTATAAATAGAGAAAAATAGCTAAATAAATCAAGGGAAAAAAGGTAAATAAAAAAATAGGTAAATAAATTAGAGGAAAAAATGGGTAACTAAATAGAGAAGAAATAGGTAAGTAAATGAGAGACAAAAATAGGTAAATATCTAGCGAAAAAATAGGTAAATAAATAGAGAAAAAATAGGTAAATTATCTAGGGAAAAATAGGTAAATAAATAGAGAAAACAAAAGAGGTAAATAAATAGAGAAAAAAATAGGTAAATAAATACAGAAAAATAGGTAAATTAGGTAGAGAAAAAATAGGTGTATAAATAGAGAAAAATAGGTAATGAAGTACAGAAAACAAAGTAGGTAAATAAATACAGAAAAAAGAGGTAAATAACTAGAGAAAAAATAGGTAAATAAATAGAGAAAACAAAAGAGGTAAATAAATAGAGAAAAATAGGAAAATAAATAGAGAAAAAATAGGTAATTTATCTAGAGAAAAAATAGGTGTATAAATAGAGATAAATAGCTAAATAAATCAAAGAAAAAAAGGTAAATAAAAAAATAGGTATATAAACTAGAGAAAAAAATAGGTAAATAAATTAGAGAAAAAATAGGTAAATTATCTAGAGAAAAAATAGGTGTATAAATATAGATAAATAGCTACATAAATCAAAGAAAAAAAGGTAAATAAAAAAATACGTAAATAAATTAAAGGAAAAATAGGTAAATAAATGGAGAAAAAAGAGGTAAATAAGTAGAGAAAAATAGGTAAATAAATAGATAAAAAATAGGTAAATAAACTAGAGAAAAAAAGTGTATAAATACAGAAAAATAGCTAAATAAACCAAAGGAAAAAAGGTAAATAAAAAAATAGGTAAATAAATTAGAGGAAAAAATAGGTAACTAAACAGAGAGAAAATAGGAGAATAAATGAGAGAAAATATAGGTAAATAACTAGAGAAACAATAGGTAAATAAATAGAGAAAAATAGGTAAATAAATAGAGAAAATATAGGTGTATAAATTAGAGAAAGAAAGAGGTAAATAAATAGAAAAAAGTTAATGAATAGAGAAAAAATTGGAAAATAAATAGAGAAAAATAGGTAAATAAATAGAGAAAAAATAGGTAAATTATCTAGAGAAAAATAGGTAAATAAATAGAGAAAACAAAAGAGGTAAAGGAATAGAGAAAAAAATAGGTAAATAATTACAGAAAAATAGGTAAATTAGGTAGAGAAAAAATAGGTGTATAAATAGAGAAAAATAGGTAATGAAGTACAGAAAACAAAGTAGGTAAATAAATACAGAAAAAAGAGGTAAATAACTAGAGAAAAAATAGGTAAATAAGTAGAGAAAACAAAAGAGGTAAATAAATAGAGAAAAAATAGGAAAATATATAGAGAAATATAGGTAAAATATATAGAGAAAAAATAGGTGTATAAATAGAGAAAAATAGCTAATTAAAAAAAATAGGTAAATAAATAGATGGAAAAAAGGTAAATAAATAGAGGAAACAAAGGAGGTAAATAAATAGAGATAAATAGGTAAATAAATAGAGAAAAAAGAGGTAAATAAGTAGAGAAAAATAGGTAAATAAATAGATAAAAAGTAGGTAAATATAATAGAGAAAAAGTAGGTAAATAAACAGAGAAAACATAGGTAAATAAATTAGAGAAAAAAATAGATAAAGAAATAGTGAAAAATAGGTAATGAAGTAGAGAATACAAAGGAGGTAAATAAAAACAGAAAATAGGTAAATAAATAGAGAAAAATAGGTAAATAATTTAGAGAAAAAAATAGGCAAATAAATAGAGAAAAATAGGTAATGAAGTAGAGAAAACAAAGTAGGTAAATAAATACAGAAAAAAGAGGTAAATAACTAGAGAAACAATAGGTAAATAAATAGAGAAAAATAGGTAAATAAATAGAGAAAATATAGGTGTATAAATTAGAGAAAGAAAGAGGTAAATAAATAGAAAAAAGTTAATGAATAGAGAAAAAATTGGAAAATAAATAGAGAAAAATAGGTAAATAAACCAAAGAAAAAAAGGTAAATAAAAAAATAGGTAAATAAATTAGAGGAAAAAATAGGTAAATAAACAGAGAAAAATACGTAAATAAATGAGAGAGAAAAATAGGTAAATATATAGAGAAAAAATAGGTAAATAAATAGAGAAAAAAGAGGTAAATAAATAGAGAAAAATAGGTAAATAAGTACATAAGAAAATAGGTAAATAAAATAGAGAAAAAAATAGGCAAATAAACAGATAAAAATAGGTAAATAAACTAGAGAAAAAATACGTGTAGAAATAGAGAAAAATAGCTAAATAAATCAAGGGAAAAAAGGTAAATAAAAAAATAGGTAAATAAATTAGAGGAAAAAATGGGTAACTAAATAGAGAAGAAATAGGTAAGTAAATGAGAGACAAAAATAGGTAAATATCTAGCGAAAAAATAGGTAAATAAATAGAGAAAAAGTAGGTAAATATAATAGAGAAAAAGTAGGTAAATAAACAGAGAAAACATAGGTAAATAAATTAGAGAAAAAAATAGATAAAGAAATAGTGAAAAATAGGTAATGAAGTAGAGAATACAAAGGAGGTAAATAAAAACAGAAAATAGGTAAATAAATAGAGAAAAATAGGTAAATAATTTAGAGAAAAAAATAGGCAAATAAATAGAGAAAAATAGGTAATGAAGTAGAGAAAACAAAGTAGGTAAATAAATACAGAAAAAAGAGGTAAATAACTAGAGAAAAGAAGGTAAATAAATAGAGAAAACAAAAGAGGTAAATAAATAGAGAAAAAATAGGTAAATAAAATAGGGAAAAGTAGGTAAATAAACAGAGAAAAATAGTTAAATAAGTAGAGAAAACAAATGAGGTAAACAAATAGTTAAAAAATAGGAAAATAAATAGAGAAAAAATAGGTAAATTATCTGGAGAAAAAATCGATGTATACATAGAGATATATAGCTAAATAAATAAAAAGGTAAATAAAAAAATAGGTAAAAAAATTTGAGGAAAAAATAGGTAAATAAATGAGAAAGAAAAATGGGTAAATAACTAGAGAAAAAATTGGTAAATAAATAGAGGATAAGAAGAGGTAACTAAACAGAGAAAAATAGGTAAATAAATAGAGAAAACAAAAGAGGTAAATAAATAGAGAAAAATAGGTAAATTATCTAGAGAAAAAATGGGTGTATAAATAGAGAAAAATAGCTAAATAAATCAAAGAAAAAAGGTAAATAAAAAATAGGTAAATAAATTAAAGGGAAAAATAGGTAAATAAACAGAGAAAAAATACGAAAATAAATGAGAGAGAAAAATAGGTAAATATATAGAGGAAAAATAGGCAAATAAATAGAGAAAACAAAAGAGGTAAATAAATAGAGAAAAAATAGGTAAATAAATAGAGAAAGCAAAAGAGGTAAATAAATAGAGAAAAAATAGGATGGCACAAAGTAACGTCTCCGGAGAGCAAATCAAAGAGCGAGAAGTGGCGCAGATGTTTCGAGATAATGACTGTTTAACGAAGAGACGCAGAATTTTCGAACGCCTCCTGAAAGGCCTGCCCCTCTAATTTGCAACTTTAAGGCGATGCCTTTGAAGCTGAAATTTAGTATACCTCTTTCGACTTCATGTTCTCCTGATATATTGGCCAAAATCTGGCGAAAATTTTCAGAATGCACAAAATTGGGCTTTGTAACAGGAGAACATGCCGTCGAAAGAGATGGCACAAAGTAACGTCTCCGGAGAGCAAATCAAAGAGCGAGAAGTGGCGCAGACGTTTCGAGACAGTGACTGTTTAACGAAGAGACGCAGAATTTTCGAACGCCTCCTGAAAGGCCTGCCCCTCTTATTTGCAACTTTAAGGCGATGCCTTTGAAGCTGAAATTTAGTATACCTCTTTCGACTTCATGTTCTCCTGATATATTGGCCAAAATCTGGCGAAAATTTTCAGAATGCACAGAATTGGGCTTTGTAACAGGAGAACATGCCGTCGAAAGAGATGGCACAAAGTAACGTCTCCGGAGAGCAAATTAAAGAGCGAGAAGTGGCGCAAGTGTTTCGAGACAGTGACTGTTTAACGAAGAGACGCAGAATTTTCGAACGCCTCTTGAAAGGCCTGCGCCTCTTAATTGCAACTTTAAGGCGATGCCTTTGAAGCTGAAATTTAGTATACCTCTTTCGACTTCATGTTCTCCTGATATATTGGCCAAAATCTGGCGAAAATTTTCGGAATGCACAGAATTGGGCTTTGTAATAGGAGAACATGCCGTCGAAAGAGATGGCACAAAGTAACGTCTCCGGAGAGCAAATCAAAGAGTGAGAAGTGGCGCAAGTGTTTCGAGACAGTGACTGTTTAACGAAGAGACGCAGAATTTTCGAACGCCTCTTGAAAGGCCTGCGCCTCTTAATTGCAACTTTAAGGCGATGCCTTTGAAGCTGAAATTTAGTATACCTCTTTCCACTTCATGTTCTCCTGATATATTGGCCAAAATCTGGCGAAAATTTTCCGAATGCACAAAATTGGCCTTTGTAACAGGAGAACATGCCGTCGAAAGAGATGGCACAAAGTAACGTCTCCGGAGAGCAAATCAAAGAGTGAGAAGTGGCGCAAGTGTTTCGAGACAGTGACTGTTTAACGAAGAGACGCAGAATTTTCGAACGCCTCTTGAAAGGCCTGCGCCTCTTAATTGCAACTTTAAGGCGATGCCTTTGAAGCTGAAATTTAGTATACCTCTTTCCACTTCATGTTCTCCTGATATATTGGCCAAAATCTGGCGAAAATTTTCCGAATGCACAAAATTGGCCTTTGTAACAGGAGAACATGCCGTCGATAGAGATGGCACAAAGTAACGTCTCCGGAGAGCAAATCAAAGAGCGAGAAGTGGCGCAGATGTTTCGAGACAGTGACTGTTTAACAAAGACACGCAGAATTTTCGAACGCCTCTTGAAAGGCCTGCGCCTCTTAATTGCAACTTTAAGGCGATGCCTTTGAAGCTGAAATTTAGTATAACTCTTTCCACTTCATGTTCTCCTGATATATTGGCCAAAATCTAGCGAAAATATTCAGAATGCACAAAATTGGGCTTTGTAACAGGAGAACATGCCGTCGAAAGAGATGACACAAAGTAACGTCTCCGGAGAACAAATCAAAGAGCGAGAAGTGGCGCAGACGTTTCGAGACAGTGACTGTTTAACGAAGAGACGCAGAATTTTCGAACGCCTCCAGAAAGGCCTGCCCCTCTTATTTGCAACTTTAAGGCGATGCCTTTGAAGCTGAAATTTAGTATACCTCTTTCGACTTCATGTTCTCCTGATATATTGGCCAAAATCTGGCGAAAATTTTCAGAATGCACAGAATTGGGCTTTGTAACAGGAGAACATGCCGTCGAAAGAGATGGCACAAAGTAACGTCTCCGGAGAGCAAATCAAAGAGCGAGAAGTGGCGCAAGTGTTTCGAGACAGTGACTGTTTAACGAAGAGACGCAGAATTTTCGAATGCCTCTTGAAAGGCCTGCCCCTCTTATTTGCAACTTTAAGGCGATGTCTTTGAAGCTGAAATTTAGTATACCTCTTTCGACTTCATGTTCTCCTGATATATTGGCCAAAATGTGGCGAAAATTTTCAGAATGCACAGAATTGGGCTTTGTAACAGGAGAACATGCCGTCGAAAGAGATGGCACAAAGTAATGTCTCCGGAGAGCAAATCAAAGAGCGAGAAGTGGCGCAAGTGTTTCGAGACAGTGACTGTTTAACGAAGAGACGCAGAATTTTCGATCGCCTCTTGAAAGGCCTGCGCCTCTTAATTGCAACTTTAAGGCGATGCCTTTGAAGCTGAAATTTAGTATACCTCTTTCCACTTCATGTTCTCCTGATATATTGGCCAAAATCTGGCGAAAATTTTACGAATGCACAAAATTGGGCTTTGTAACAGGTGAACATGCCGTCGATAGAGATGGCACAAAGTAACGTCTCCGGAGAGCAAATCAAAGAGCGGGAAGTGGCGCAGACGTTTCGAGACAGTGACTGTTTAACGAAGAGACGCAGAATTTTCGAACGCCTCCTGAAAGGCCTGCCCCTCTTATTTGCAACTTTAAGGCGATGCCTTTGAAGCTGAAATTTAGTATACCTCTTTCGACTTCATGTTCTCCTGATATATTGGCCAAAATGTGGCGAAAATTTTCAGAATGCACAGAATTGGGCTTTGTAACAGGAGAACATGCCGTCGAAAGAGATGGCACAAAGTAACGTCTCCGGAGAGCAAATCAAAGAGCGAGAAGTGGCGCAAGTGTTTCGAGACAGTGACTGTTTAACGAAGAGACGCAGAATTTTCGAATGCCTCTTGAAAGGCCTGCGCCTCTTAATTGCAACTTTAAGGCGATGCCTTTGAAGCTGAAATTTAGTATACCGCTTTCCACTTCATGTTCTCCTGATATATTGGCCAAAATCTAGCGAAAATTTTCAGAATGCACAACATTGGGCTTTGTAACAGGCAAACTTGCCGTCGAAAGAGATGGCACAAACTAACGTCTCCGGTGAGCAAATCAAGGAGCGAGAAGTGGCGCAGGTGTTTCGAGACAGTGACTGCTTAACGAAGACACGCAGAATTTTCGAACGCCTCCAGAAAGGCCTGCCCCTCTTATTTGCAACTTTAAGGCGATGTCTTTGAAGCTGAAATTTAGTATACCTCTTTCGACTTCATGTTCTCCTGATATATTGGCCAAAATCTGGCGAAAATTTTCAGAATGCACAGAATTGGGCTTTGCAACAGGAGAACATGCCGTCGAAAGTGATGGCACAAAGTAACGTCTCCGGAGAGCAAATCAAAGAGCGAGAAGTGGCGCAAGTGTTTCGAGACAGTGACTGTTTACCGAAGAGACGCAGAATTTTCGAACGCCTCTTGAAAGGCCTGCGCCTCTTAATTGTAACTTTAAGGCGATGCCTTTGAAGCTGAAATTTAGTATACCTCTTTCCACTTCATGTTCTCCTGATATATTGGCCAAAATCTGGCGAAAATTTTCCGAATGCACAAAATTGGGCTTTGTAACAGGTGAACATGCCGTCGATAGAGATGGCACAAAGTAACGTCTCCGGAGAGCAAATCAAAGAGCGGGAAGTGGCGCAGACGTTTCGAGACAGTGACTGTTTAACGAAGAGGCGCAGAATTTTCGAACGCCTCCTGAAAGGCCTGCCCCTCTTATTTGCAAATTTAAGGTGATGCCTTTGAAGCTGAAATTTAGTATACCTCTATCCACTTCATGTTCTCCTGATATATTGGCCAAAATCTGGCGAAAATTTTCAGAATGCACAGAATTGGGCTTTGTAACAGGAGAACATGCCGTCGAAAGAGATGGCACAAAGTAACGTCTCCGGAGAGCAAATCAAAGAGCGAGAAGTGGCGCAAGTGTTTCGAGACAGTGACTGTTTAACGAAGAGACGCAGAATTTTCGAATGCCTCTTGAAAGGCCTGCGCCTCTTAATTGCAACTTTAAGGCGATGCCTTTGAAGCTGAAATTTAGTATACCGCTTTCCACTTCATGTTCTCCTGATATATTGGCCAAAATCTAGCGAAAATTTTCAGAATGCACAACATTGGGCTTTGTAACAGGCAAACTTGCCGTCGAAAGAGATGGCACAAAGTAACGTCTCCGGTGAGCAAATCAAGGAGCGAGAAGTG
>NW_027488236.1:0-8575 GCF_050908995.1 Andrena cerasifolii | reverse complement strand
AGAAAAATAGGTAAATAATAGAGAAAAAAGTAGGTAAATAAATAGGGAACAAATACGTAATGAAGTAGAGAAAACAAAGGAGGTGAATAAATAGAGAAAATAGGTAAATACATGAGAGATAAAAATAGGTAAATAAATAGAGAAAAGAAAAGAGGTAAATAAATAGAGAAAATGGGCAAATAAATAGAGAAAAATATAGGTAAATAAATAGAGAAAAATAGGTAAATAAATTAGAGGAAAAATGTGTAAATAAATTAGAGAAAAAAATACGTAATTAACTAGAGAAAAAATAGGTAAATAAATAGAGAAAACAAAAGAGGTAAATAAATAGAGAAAAAATACTTAAATAAATAGAGAAAAAATAGGTAAATAAATTAGAGAAAAATATAGGCAAATAAATTTGAAAAATAGGTAAGTAAATACAGAAAACAAAAGAGGTAAACAAATAGAGAAAAATAGGTAAATAAATAGAGAAAAAATAGGTAAATAAATTAGAGAAAAATATAGGCAAATAAATAGAGAAAAATAGGTAATAAAGTAGAGAAAACAAAGGAGGTAAATAAATAGAGAAAAAATAGGTAAATAAATTAGAGAAAAATATAGGCAAATAAATTTGAAAAATAGGTAAGTAAATAGAGAAAACAAAAGAGGTAAACAAATAGAGAAAAATAGGTAAATAAATAGAGAAAAGTAGGTAAATAAATTAGAGAAAAATATAGGCAAATAAATAGAGAAAAATAGGTAATGAAGTAGAGAAAACAAAGCAGGTAAATAAATAGAGAAAATAGGTAAATAAATTACAGAAAAAATGTGTAAATAAATTAGAGGAAGAAATACGTAAATAACTAGAGAAAAATAGGTAAATAATAGAGAAAAAAGTAGGTAAATAAATAGGGAACAAATACGTAATGAAGTAGAGAAAACAAAGGAGGTAAATAAATAGAGAAAATAGGTAAATACATGAGAGATAAAAATAGGTAAATAAATAGAGAAAAGAAAAGAGGTAAATAAATAGAGAAAATGGGCAAATAAATAGAGAAAAATATAGGTAAATAAATAGAGAAAAATAGGTAAATAAATTAGAGGAAAAATGTGTAAATAAATTAGAGAAAAAAATACGTAATTAACTAGAGAAAAAATAGGTAAATAAATAGAGAAAACAAAAGAGGTAAATAAATAGAGAAAAAATACTTAAATAAATAGAGAAAAAATAGGTAAATAAATTAGAGAAAAATATAGGCAAATAAATTTGAAAAATAGGTAAGTAAATACAGAAAACAAAAGAGGTAAACAAATAGAGAAAAATAGGTAAATAAATAGAGAAAAAATAGGTAAATAAATTAGAGAAAAATATAGGCAAATAAATAGAGAAAAATAGGTAATAAAGTAGAGAAAACAAAGGAGGTAAATAAATAGAGAAAATAGGTAAATAAATTACAGAAAAAATGTGTAAATAAATTAGAGGAAAAAATACGTAAATAACTAGAGAAAAAATAGGTAAATAAATAGAGAAAACAAAGGAGGTAAATAAATAGAGAAAAATATAGGTAAATATATAGAGAAAAATAGGTAAATAAATTAAAGGAAAAATAGGTAAATAAACAGAGAAAAAATAGGTAAATATATAAGAGAGAAAAACAGGTAAATTACTAGAGAAATAATAGGTAAGTATATAGAGAAAACAAAAGAGGTAAGCAAATAGAGAAAAATAGGTAAATAAATAGAGAAAACAAAAGAGGTAAATAAATAGAGAAAAAATAGGTAAATAAACTAGAGAAAAAATAGGCGTATAAATAGAGAAAACTAGCTAAATAAATCAAAGAAAAAAAGGTAAATAGAATAAATAGGTAAATAAATTAGAGGATAAAATAGGAAAATAAATGAGAGAGAAAAATAGGTAAATTACTAGAGAAAAAATAGGTAAGTAAATGGAGAAAACAAAAGAGGTAAACAAATAGAGAAAAATAGGTAAATAAATAGAGAAAAAATAGGTAAATAAATTAGAGAAAAATATAGGCAAATAAATTGAGAAAAATAGGTAATGAAGTAGAGAAAACAAAGCAGGTAAATAAATAGAGAAAATAGGTGAATGAATTAGAGAAAAAGTAGGTAAATAAATTAGAGAAGAAAATTCGTAAATAACTAGAGAAAAAATAGGTAAATAAATAGAGAAAACAAAAGAGGTAAATAAATAGAGAAAAATAGGTAAATAAATAGAGAAAAAATAGGTAAATAAATTAGAGAAAAATATAGGCAAATAAATTTGAAAAATAGGTAAGTAAATAGAGAAAACAAAAGAGGTAAACAAATAGAGAAAAATAGGTAAATAAATAGAGAAAAGTAGGTAAATAAATTAGAGAAAAATATAGGCAAATAAATAGAGAAAAATAGGTAATGAAGTAGAGAAAACAAAGGAGGTAAATAAATAGAGAAAATAGGTAAATGAATTACAGAAAAAATGTGTAAATAAATTAGAGGAAAAAATACGTAAATAACTTGAGAAAAAATAGGTAAATAAATAGAGAAAACAAAGGAGGTAAATAAATAGAGAAAAATAGGTAAATAAATAGAGAAAACAAAAGAGGTAAATAAATAGAGAAAAAATAGGTAAATAAACTAGAGAAAAAATAGGCGTATAAATAGAGAAAAATAGCTAAATAAATCAAAGAAAAAAAGGTAAATAGAATAAATACGTAAATAAATTAGAGGAAAAAATAGGTAAATAAACAGAGTAAAAATAGGAAAATAAATGGGAGAGAAAAATAGGTAAATTACTAGAGAAAAAATAGGTAAGTAAATAGGGAAAACAAAAGAGGTAAACAAATAGAGAAAAATAGGTAAATAAATAGAGAAAAAATAGGTAAATAAATTAGAGAAAAATATAGGCAAATAAATAGAGAAAAATAGGTAATGAAGTAGAGAAAACAAAGCAGGTAAATAAATAGAGAAAATAGGTAAATACATGAGAGATAAAAATAGGTAAATAAATAGAGAAAAGAAAAGAGGTAAATAAATAGAGAAAATGGGCAAATAAATAGAGAAAAATATAGGTAAATAAATAGAGAAAAATAGGTAAATAAATTAGAGGAAAAATGTGTAAATAAATTAGAGAAAAAAATACGTAATTAACTAGAGAAAAAATAGGTAAATAAATAGAGAAAACAAAAGAGGTAAATAAATAGAGAAAAAATACTTAAATAAATAGAGAAAAAATAGGTAAATAAATTAGAGAAAAATATAGGCAAATAAATTTGAAAAATAGGTAAGTAAATACAGAAAACAAAAGAGGTAAACAAATAGAGAAAAATAGGTAAATAAATAGAGAAAAAATAGGTAAATAAATTAGAGAAAAATATAGGCAAATAAATAGAGAAAAATAGGTAATGAAGTAGAGAAAACAAAGCAGGTAAATAAATAGAGAAAATAGGTAAATAAATTACAGAAAAATGTGTAAATAAATTAGAGGAAGAAATACGTAAATAACTAGAGAAAAATAGGTAAATAAATAGAGAAAACAAAGGAGGTAAATAAATAGAGAAAACAAAGGAGGTAAATAAATAGAGAAAAATATATGTAAATATATAGAGAAAAATAGGTAAATAATAGAGAAAAAAGTAGGTAAATAAATAGGGAACAAATACGTAATGAAGTAGAGAAAACAAAGGAGGTGAATAAATAGAGAAAATAGGTAAATACATGAGAGATAAAAATAGGTAAATAAATAGAGAAAAGAAAAGAGGTAAATAAATAGAGAAAATGGGCAAATAAATAGAGAAAAATATAGGTAAATAAATAGAGAAAAATAGGTAAATAAATTAGAGGAAAAATGTGTAAATAAATTAGAGAAAAAAATACGTAATTAACTAGAGAAAAAATAGGTAAATAAATAGAGAAAACAAAAGAGGTAAATAAATAGAGAAAAAATACTTAAATAAATAGAGAAAAAATAGGTAAATAAATTAGAGAAAAATATAGGCAAATAAATTTGAAAAATAGGTAAGTAAATACAGAAAACAAAAGAGGTAAACAAATAGAGAAAAATAGGTAAATAAATAGAGAAAAAATAGGTAAATAAATTAGAGAAAAATATAGGCAAATAAATAGAGAAAAATAGGTAATAAAGTAGAGAAAACAAAGGAGGTAAATAAATAGAGAAAAAATAGGTAAATAAATTAGAGAAAAATATAGGCAAATAAATTTGAAAAATAGGTAAGTAAATAGAGAAAACAAAAGAGGTAAACAAATAGAGAAAAATAGGTAAATAAATAGAGAAAAGTAGGTAAATAAATTAGAGAAAAATATAGGCAAATAAATAGAGAAAAATAGGTAATGAAGTAGAGAAAACAAAGGAGGTAAATAAATAGAGAAAATAGGTAAATAAATTACAGAAAAAATGTGTAAATAAATTAGAGGAAAAAATACGTAAATAACTTGAGAAAAAATAGGTAAATAAATAGAGAAAACAAAGGAGGTAAATAAATAGAGAAAAATAGGTAAGTAAATAGAGAAAAATAGGTAAATAAATAGAGAAAAATAGGTAAATAAATTAGAGGAAAAAATAGGTAAATAAACAGAGAAAAAATAGGTAAATATATAAGAGAGAAAAGCAGGTAAATTACTAGAGAAAAAATAGGTAAGTATATAGAGAAAACAAAAGAGGTAAACAAATAGAGAAAAATAGGTAAATAAATAGAGAAAACAAAAGAGGTAAATAAATAGAGAAAAAATAGGTAAATAAACTAGAGAAAATATAGGCGTATAAATAGAGAAAAATAGCTAAATAAATCAAAGAAAAAAAGGTAAATAGAATAAATACGTAAATAAATTAGAGGAAAAAATAGGTAAATAAACAGAGTAAAAATAGGAAAATAAATGGGAGAGAAAAATAGGTAAATTACTAGAGAAAAAATAGGTAAGTAAATAGGGAAAACAAAAGAGGTAAACAAATAGAGAAAAATAGGTAAATAAATAGAGAAAAAATAGGTAAATAAATTAGAGAAAAATATAGGCAAATAAATAGAGAAAAATAGGTAATGAAGTAGAGAAAACAAAGCAGGTAAATAAATAGAGAAAATAGGTAAATAAATTACAGAAAAAATGTGTAAATAAATTAGAGGAAGAAATACGTAAATAACTAGAGAAAAATAGGTAAATAATAGAGAAAAAAGTAGGTAAATAAATAGGGAACAAATACGTAATGAAGTAGAGAAAACAAAGGAGGTAAATAAATAGAGAAAATAGGTAAATACATGAGAGATAAAAATCGGTAAATAAATAGAGAAAACAAAGCAGGTAAATAAATAGAGAAAATAGGTAAATAAATTACAGAAAAAATGTGTAAATAAATTAGAGGAAAAAATACGTAAATAACTAGACAAAAAAATAGGTAAATAAATAGAGAAAACAAAAGAGGTAAATAAATAGAGAAAAAATACTTAAATAAATAGAGAAAAATAGGTAAATAAATTAGAGAAAAATATAGGCAAATAAATTTGAAAAATAGGTAAGTAAATAGAGAAAACAAAAGAGGTAAACAAATAGAGAAAAATAGGTAAATAAATAGAGAAAAGTAGGTAAATAAATTAGAGAAAAATATAGGCAAATAAATAGAGAAAAATAGGTAATGAAGTAGAGAAAACAAAGGAGGTAAATAAATAGAGAAAATAGGTAAATAAATTACAGAAAAAATGTGTAAATAAATTAGAGGAAAAAATACGTAAATAACTTGAGAAAAAATAGGTAAATAAATAGAGAAAACAAAAGAGGTAAATAAATAGAGAAAAAATACTTAAATAAATAGAGAAAAAATAGGTAAATAAATTAGAGAAAAATATAGGCAAATAAATTTGAAAAATAGGTAAGTAAATACAGAAAACAAAAGAGGTAAACAAATAGAGAAAAATAGGTAAATAAATAGAGAAAAAATAGGTAAATAAATTAGAGGAAAATATAGGCAAATAAATAGAGAAAAATAGGTAATGAAGTAGAGAAAACAAAGCAGGTAAATAAATAGAGAAAATAGGTAAATAAATTACAGAAAAAATGTGTAAATAAATTAGAGGAAGAAATACGTAAATAACTAGAGAAAAATAGGTAAATAAATAGAGAAAACAAAGGAGGTAAATAAATAGAAAAAACAAAGGAGGTAAATAAATAGAGAAAACAAAGGAGGTAAATAAATAGCGAAAAATATATGTAAATATATAGAGAAAAATAGGTAAATAATAGAGAAAAAAGTAGGTAAATAAATAGGGAACAAATACGTAATGAAGTAGAGAAAACAAAGGAGGTGAATAAATAGAGAAAATAGGTAAATACATGAGAGATAAAAATAGGTAAATAAATAGAGAAAAGAAAAGAGGTAAATAAATAGAGAAAATGGGCAAATAAATAGAGAAAAATATAGGTAAATAAATAGAGAAAAATAGGTAAATAAATTAGAGGAAAAATGTGTAAATAAATTAGAGAAAAAAATACTTAATTAACTAGAGAAAAAATAGGTAAATAAATAGAGAAAACAAAAGAGGTAAATAAATAGAGAAAAAATACTTAAATAAATAGAGAAAAAATAGGTAAATAAATTAGAGAAAAATATAGGCAAATAAATTTGAAAAATAGGTAAGTAAATGGAGAAAACAGAAGAGGTAAACAAATAGAGAAAAATAGGTAAATAAATAGAGAAAAAATAGGTAAATAAATTAGAGAAAAATATAGGCAAATAAATAGAGAAAAATAGGTAATGAAGTAGAGAAAACAAAGCAGGTAAATAAATAGAGAAAATAGGTGAATGAATTAGAGAAAAAGTAGGTAAATAAATTAGAGAAGAAAATTCGTAAATAACTAGAGAAAAAATAGGTAAATAAATAGAGAAAACAAAAGAGGTAAATAAATAGAGAAAAATAGGTAAATAAATAGAGAAAAAATAGGTAAATAAATTAGAGAAAAATATAGGCAAATAAATTTGAAAAATAGGTAAGTAAATAGAGAAAACAAAAGAGGTAAACAAATAGAGAAAAATAGGTAAATGAATAGAGAAAAGTAGGTAAATAAATTAGAGAAAAATATAGGCAAATAAATAGAGAAAAATAGGTAATGAAGTAGAGAAAACAAAGGAGGTAAATAAATAGAGAAAATAGGTAAATAAATTACAGAAAAAATGTGTAAATAAATTAGAGGAAAAAATACGTAAATAACTTGAGAAAAAATAGGTAAATAAATAGAGAAAACAAAGGAGGTAAATAAATAGAGAAAAATAGGTAAGTAAATAGAGAAAAATAGGTAAATAAATAGAGAAAAATAGGTAAATAAATTAGAGGAAAAAATAGGTAAATAAACAGAGAAAAAATAGGTAAATATATAAGAGAGAAAAGCAGGTAAATTACTAGAGAAAAAATAGGTAAGTATATAGAGAAAACAAAAGAGGTAAACAAATAGAGAAAAATAGGTAAATAAATAGAGAAAACAAAAGAGGTAAATAAATAGAGAAAAAATAGGTAAATAAACTAGAGAAAAAATAGGCGTATAAATAGAGAAAAATAGCTAAATAAATCAAAGAAAAAAAGGTAAATAGAATAAATACGTAAATAAATTAGAGGAAAAAATAGGTAAATAAACAGAGTAAAAATAGGAAAATAAATGGGAGAGAAAAATAGGTAAATTACTAGAGAAAAAATAGGTAAGTAAATAGGGAAAACAAAAGAGGTAAACAAATAGAGAAAAATAGGTAAATAAATAGAGAAAAAATAGGTAAATAAATTAGAGAAAAATATAGGCAAATAAATAGAGAAAAATAGGTAATGAAGTAGAGAAAACAAAGCAGGTAAATAAATAGAGAAAATAGGTAAATAAATTACAGAAAAAATGTGTAAATAAATTAGAGGAAGAAATACGTAAATAACTAGAGAAAAAATAGGTAAATAAATAGAGAAAACAAAGGAGGTAAATAAATAGAGAAAAATATAGGTAAATATATAGAGAAAAATAGGTAAATAAATTAAAGGAAAAATAGGTAAATAAACAGAGAAAAAATAGGTAAATATATAAGAGAGAAAAACAGGTAAATTACTAGAGAAATAATAGGTAAGTATATAGAGAAAACAAAAGAGGTAAGCAAATAGAGAAAAATAGGTAAATAAATAGAGAAAACAAAAGAGGTAAATAAATAGAGAAAAAATAGGTAAATAAACTAGAGAAAAAATAGGCGTATAAATAGAGAAAAATAGCTAAATAAATCAAAGAAAAAAAGGTAAATAGAATAAATAGGTAAATAAATTAGAGGATAAAATAGGTAAATAAACAGAGTAAAAATAGGAAAATAAATGAGAGAGAAAAATAGGTAAATTACTAGAGAAAAAATAGGTAAGTAAATAGAGAAAACAAAAGAGGTAAACAAATAGAGAAAAATAGGTAAATAAATAGAGAAAAAATAGGTAAATAAATTAGAGAAAAATATAGGCAAATAAATAGAGAAAAATAGGTAATGAAGTAGAGAAAACAAAGCAGGTAAATAAATAGAGAAAATAGGTGAATGAATTAGAGAAAAAGTAGGTAAATAAATTAGAGAAGAAAATACGTA
>NW_027488235.1:0-8582 GCF_050908995.1 Andrena cerasifolii | reverse complement strand
TTAAAATATAATTTTTTTTTAAATTTTGTTTTAATTTTTTAACAATTTCTTTTAAAAAAATTTTATTGATGTTTTTAAAATTTTTTTCTTAATTTTTTTTTAATTTTTTAAATTTTTTTAAAATTTTTTTTGTTTTTTTTTTAATTTTTTATTTTTTTAATTATTTTTTTAAATTTTTTAAAATTTTTTTTAAATTTTCAAAATTTTTTTTTTAATTTTCTTATAATTTTTTAATTTTTTTAAAATTCTTTAAATTTTTTTTAATTTTCTTATAAAATTTTTTTAATTTTTAATAATTTTTTTGAAATTTTTAAATTTTTTTTTTAATTTTCTTATACATTTTTTTAAATTTTTAATAATTTTTTTAAAATTTAAAAAAAAAAATTTTTTATTTTATTTATGTTTTTTAAATTGTTTTCTTAATTTTTTATTTTTTTAAATTTTAAATTTTTTTTTAAATTTTTTTTATTTTTTTATTTATTTTTTAAAATTTTTAAAAACAAAATTTTATTTTTTTTTAATTTTAAAATTTCTTTTAAATTTTCTTATAATTTTGTTATTTTTTAAATTTTCTTTAATTTTCATATAAATTTTTTTTTTAATTTTTAAATTTTTTTTTTAAATTTAAAAAAAAATTTTTTTTTAATTTTTTTTTAATTTTTTAACAATTTCTTTTAAAAAATTTTTATTTATGTTTTCTAAATTTTTGTCTTAATTTTTTATTTTTTTTTTTATTTTTTTAAATTTTTTTAAAATTTTTTTTTGTTTTTTTTTTAATTTTTTTTTCTTTTATTTATTTTTTAAATTTTTAAAAAAAAATTTTAAAATTTTTAAAATTTTTTGAAATTTTTAAATTTTTTTATAAATTTTTAAAATTTTTTAAAATTACTTTTAATATTTTTTTTATTTTTTCTAAATTATAATTTTTTTATTTCAAAGAATGTTTTTTTAATTTTTATTTTTCTTTTATTTTAATTTTTTCAATTTTTTTAAAATTTTTTTTAATTTTCATATAAATTTTTTTTTTAATTTTTAAATTTTTTTTTAAAATATAAAATTTTTTTTAAAATTTTGTTTTAATTTTTTAACAATTTCTTTTACAAAAAATTTATTGATGTTTTTTAAATTTTTTCCTTAATTTTTTTTTTTAATTTTTTTCATTTTTTTTTTAAATTTTTTTTTTTTTAATTTTTTATTTTTTTTTTATTTTTTTTTTTAAATTTTTTTTTAAATTTTTTTAAAAAATTTTAAAATTTTTTGAAATTTTTAAATTTTTTTATAAATTTTTTAAATTTTTTAAAATTACTTTTAAATTTTTTTTAAATGTTAAAAATTTTCATTTTTTTTAATTTTTTACAAAATTTTTTAACATTTTTTTAATATTTTTTTAAAATTTTAAAAAAATTTTGTTAAAAATTTTGTTTTAATTTTTTAACACTTTTTTTTTAAATTTTTTTATTTATGTTTTCTAAATTTTTTTCTTAATTTTTTATTTTTTTTTTAATTTTTTAAATTTTTTTAAAATTTTTTTTTGTTTTTTTTTAATTTTTTATTTTTTTTTATTTATTTTTTTAAATTTTTAAAAAAAATTTTTTAAATTTTTAAAATTTTTTAAATTTTTAAATTTTTTTATAAATTTTTAAAATTTTTTAAAATTACTTTTAAATTTTTTTTATTTTTTTTAAATTATAATTTTTTTATTTCAAAAAATGTATTTTTAATTTTTATTTTTCTTTTATTTTAATTTTTTCAAACTTTTAAAAATTTTTCTTAATTTTCTTATAAATTTTTTTTTAATTTTTAAAATTTTTTTTAAAATATAAATTTTTTTTTAAATTTTGTTTTAATTTTTTAACAATTTCTTTTAAAAAAATTTTATTGATGTTTTTAAAATTTTTTTAAAATTTTTTTTGTTTTTTTTTTAATTTTTTATTTTTTTTATTTATTTTTTTAAATTTTTTAAATTTTTTTTTAAATTTTCAAAATTTTTTTTTAATTTTCTTATAATTTTTTAATTTTTTTAAAATTCTTTAAATTTTTTTTAATTTTCTTATAAAATTTTTTTAATTTTTAATAATTTTTTTTGAAATTTTTAAAATTTTCTTTTAATTTTCTTATACATTTTTTTAAATTTTTAATAATTGTTTTAAAATTTAAAAAAAATTTTTTTTTATTTTATTTATGTTTTTTAAATTTTTTTCTTAATTTTTTATTTTTTTAAATTTTAAATTTTTTTTTAAATTTTTTTTATTTTTTATTTATTTTTTAAAATTTTTAAAAACAAAATTTTATTTTTTTTTTAATTTTAAAATTTCTTTTAAATTTTCTTATAATTTTGTTATTTTTTAAATTTTCTTTAATTTTCTTATAAATTTTTTTTTTAATTTTTAAATTTTTTTTTTAAATTTAAAAAAAAAATTTTTTTAATTTTTTTTTAATTTTTTAACAATTTCTTTTAAAAAATTTTTATTTATGTTTTCTAAATTTTTGTCTTAATTTTTTTATTTTTTTAAATTTTTTTAAAATTTTTTTTTGTTTTTTTTTTAATTTTTTTTTCTTTTATTTATTTTTTTAAATTTTTAAAAAAAAATTTAAAATTTTGAAAATTTTTTGAAATTTTTAAATTTTTTTATAAATTTTTTAAATTTTTTAAAATTACTTTTAATATTTTTTTTATTTTTTCTAAATTATAATTTTTTTATTTCAAAGAATGTTTTTTTAATTTTTATTTTTCTTTTATTTTAATTTTTTCAAATTTTTAAAATTTTTTTTTAATTTTCTCATAATTTTTTTTTTAATTTTTAAAATTTTTTTTAAAATATAAAATTTTTTTTAAAATTTTGTTTTAATTTTTTAACAATTTCTTTTACAAAAAATTTATTGATGTTTTTTAAATTTTTTTCTTAATTTTTTTTTTAATTTTTTAAATTTTTTAAAAATTTTTTTTGTTTTTTTTTTAATTTTTTATTTTTTTTATTTATTTTTTTAAATTTTTAAAAAAAAATTTTTAATTTTTTAAAATTTTTTGAAATTTTTAAATTTTTTTATAAATTTTTAAAATTTTTTAAAATTACTTTTAAAATTTTTTTTATATGTTAAAAATTTTCATTTTTTTTAATTTTTTACAAAATTTTTTAACATTTTTTAAATATTTTTTTAAAATTTTTTTATTTACGTTTTTAAATTTTTTAAAAATTTTTGAAATTTTTTGAAATTTTTAAATTTTTTTATAAGTTTTAAAAAATTTTTAAAGTTACTTTTAAATTTTTTTAAATGTTAAAAAAAATTAATTTTTTTTACTTTTTTAAAAAATTTTTTTTTTAATTTTTAACAATTTTTTTAAAATTTTTTATTTATGTTTTTAAAACGTTTTTCTATTTTTTTCAATTTTAAATTTTCTTTTTAAAAATTAAAAAGAAAATTTTAAAATTTCTTTTCTTTAATTATTTTTTCATTTTAAAACTTTTTTCTAAATTTTTTTCAATTTTTAAATTTTTTTTTAATTTTAAAATTTTTTCTTTAATTTTAAATTTTTTCTTTCAATTTTTAAAATTTTAAATTTTTTTTTAATTTTCTTATAATTTTTTTATTATTTTTTTAATTTTAAATTTTTTTTTAATTTTCTTATAATTTTTTTATTTTTAAAATTTTTTTTTTAATTTTCTTATAAATTTTTTTTTAATTTTTAAAAGTTTTTTTAAAAATTAAAAAAATTTTTTTTTTAATTTTGTTTTAATTTTTTAACAATTTCTTTTAAAAAAATTTTATTGATGTTTTTTAAATTTTTTTCTTAATTTTTTATTTTATTATAATTTAAAATTGTTTTTAAAAATTTTTGTTTTTTTTTAATTTTTTATTTTCTTTATTTATTTTTTTAAATTTTTAAAAAAAATTTTTTAATATTTTTAAAATTTTTTTTTTAAATTTTTAAAATTTTTTGAAATTTTTTGAAATTTTTAAATTTTTTTATAAATTTTTAAAATTTTTTAAAATTACTTTTAAAATTTTTTTTAAATGTTAAAAATTTTTATTTTTTTTAATTTCTTACAAAATTTTTTAACATTTTTTTATATTTTTTTTAAATTTTGTAAAAAATTTTTTAAAAAATTTTTTCTTTAATTTTTAAATTTTTTTTTAATTTTTAAATTTTTTTTTTAATTTAAAAAAAAAATTATAATTTCTTTTCTTTAATTATTTTTTCATTTTAAAAATTTCTTTTTTATTTTTAAAAATTTTTAAAATTTTTTAAAATTTTGTTTTAATTTTCTTATAAATTTTTTTTTATTTTTAATAATTTTTTTAAAATTTAAAATTTTCTTTTTAAATTTTGTTTTAATTTTTTAACAATTTCTTTTAAAAAATTTTATTTATGTGTTTAAAATTTTTTTCTTAATTTTTTTTAATTTTTAAATTTTTTTTTAATTTTTAAAATTTTTTTTACTTTTTAAAGAAAAAATTTAGAATTTCTTTTCTTTAATTACTTTTTTATTTTAAATTTTTTTTAAATTTCTTATAAATTTTTTTTTAATTTTTAAAAGTTTTTTTAAAATTTAAAAAATTTTTTTTTTAATTTTATTTATGTTTTTTAAATTTTTTTCTTATTTTTTTTTAAATTTTAAATTTTTTTAAAATTTTTTTGTTTTTTTTATTTTTTTATTTATTTTTTTAAATTTTTATAAAAAAAAATTTATTTTTTTTTTAATTTTAAAATTTCTTTTTAATTTTCTTATAATTTTGTTATTTTTTAAATTTTTTTTAATTTTCTTATAAATTTTTTTTTAATTTTTAAATTTTTTTTTAAATTTAAAAAAAAAATTTTTTTTAATTTTTTTTTAATTTTTTAACAATTTCTTTTAAAAAATTTTTATTTATGTTTTCTAAATTTTTGTCTTAATTTTTTATTTTTTTTTTATTTTTTAAAATTTTTTAAAATTTTTTTTTTGTTTTTTTTAATTTTTTTAAATTTTTAAAAATTTTTTTTAATTTTCTTATAAATTTTTTTTTAATTTTTAAATTTTTTTTTAAAATATAATTTTTTTTTAAATTTTGTTTTAATTTTTTAACAATTTCTTTTAAAAAAATTTTATTGATGTTTTTAAAATTTTTTTCTTAATTTTTTTTTAATTTTTTAAATTTTTTTAAAATTTTTTTTGTTTTTTTTTTAATTTTTTATTTTTTTAATTATTTTTTTAAATTTTTTAAAATTTTTTTTAAATTTTCAAAATTTTTTTTTTAATTTTCTTATAATTTTTTAATTTTTTTAAAATTCTTTAAATTTTTTTTAATTTTCTTATAAAATTTTTTTAATTTTTAATAATTTTTTTGAAATTTTTAAATTTTTTTTTTAATTTTCTTATACATTTTTTTAAATTTTTAATAATTTTTTTAAAATTTAAAAAAAAAAATTTTTTATTTTATTTATGTTTTTTAAATTGTTTTCTTAATTTTTTATTTTTTTAAATTTTAAATTTTTTTTTAAATTTTTTTTATTTTTTTATTTATTTTTTAAAATTTTTAAAAACAAAATTTTATTTTTTTTTAATTTTAAAATTTCTTTTAAATTTTCTTATAATTTTGTTATTTTTTAAATTTTCTTTAATTTTCATATAAATTTTTTTTTTAATTTTTAAATTTTTTTTTTAAATTTAAAAAAAAATTTTTTTTTAATTTTTTTTTAATTTTTTAACAATTTCTTTTAAAAAATTTTTATTTATGTTTTCTAAATTTTTGTCTTAATTTTTTATTTTTTTTTTTATTTTTTTAAATTTTTTTAAAATTTTTTTTTGTTTTTTTTTTAATTTTTTTTTCTTTTATTTATTTTTTAAATTTTTAAAAAAAAATTTTAAAATTTTTAAAATTTTTTGAAATTTTTAAATTTTTTTATAAATTTTTAAAATTTTTTAAAATTACTTTTAATATTTTTTTTATTTTTTCTAAATTATAATTTTTTTATTTCAAAGAATGTTTTTTTAATTTTTATTTTTCTTTTATTTTAATTTTTTCAATTTTTTTAAAATTTTTTTTAATTTTCATATAAATTTTTTTTTTAATTTTTAAATTTTTTTTTAAAATATAAAATTTTTTTTAAAATTTTGTTTTAATTTTTTAACAATTTCTTTTACAAAAAATTTATTGATGTTTTTTAAATTTTTTCCTTAATTTTTTTTTTTAATTTTTTTCATTTTTTTTTTAAATTTTTTTTTTTTTAATTTTTTATTTTTTTTTTATTTTTTTTTTTAAATTTTTTTTTAAATTTTTTTAAAAAATTTTAAAATTTTTTGAAATTTTTAAATTTTTTTATAAATTTTTTAAATTTTTTAAAATTACTTTTAAATTTTTTTTAAATGTTAAAAATTTTCATTTTTTTTAATTTTTTACAAAATTTTTTAACATTTTTTTAATATTTTTTTAAAATTTTAAAAAAATTTTGTTAAAAATTTTGTTTTAATTTTTTAACACTTTTTTTTTAAATTTTTTTATTTATGTTTTCTAAATTTTTTTCTTAATTTTTTATTTTTTTTTTAATTTTTTAAATTTTTTTAAAATTTTTTTTGTTTTTTTTTAATTTTTTATTTTTTTTTATTTATTTTTTTAAATTTTTAAAAAAAATTTTTTAAATTTTTAAAATTTTTTAAATTTTTAAATTTTTTTATAAATTTTTAAAATTTTTTAAAATTACTTTTAAATTTTTTTTATTTTTTTTAAATTATAATTTTTTTATTTCAAAAAATGTATTTTTAATTTTTATTTTTCTTTTATTTTAATTTTTTCAAACTTTTAAAAATTTTTCTTAATTTTCTTATAAATTTTTTTTTAATTTTTAAAATTTTTTTTAAAATATAAATTTTTTTTTAAATTTTGTTTTAATTTTTTAACAATTTCTTTTAAAAAAATTTTATTGATGTTTTTAAAATTTTTTTAAAATTTTTTTTGTTTTTTTTTTAATTTTTTATTTTTTTTATTTATTTTTTTAAATTTTTTAAATTTTTTTTTAAATTTTCAAAATTTTTTTTTAATTTTCTTATAATTTTTTAATTTTTTTAAAATTCTTTAAATTTTTTTTAATTTTCTTATAAAATTTTTTTAATTTTTAATAATTTTTTTTGAAATTTTTAAAATTTTCTTTTAATTTTCTTATACATTTTTTTAAATTTTTAATAATTGTTTTAAAATTTAAAAAAAATTTTTTTTTATTTTATTTATGTTTTTTAAATTTTTTTCTTAATTTTTTATTTTTTTAAATTTTAAATTTTTTTTTAAATTTTTTTTATTTTTTATTTATTTTTTAAAATTTTTAAAAACAAAATTTTATTTTTTTTTTAATTTTAAAATTTCTTTTAAATTTTCTTATAATTTTGTTATTTTTTAAATTTTCTTTAATTTTCTTATAAATTTTTTTTTTAATTTTTAAATTTTTTTTTTAAATTTAAAAAAAAAATTTTTTTAATTTTTTTTTAATTTTTTAACAATTTCTTTTAAAAAATTTTTATTTATGTTTTCTAAATTTTTGTCTTAATTTTTTTATTTTTTTAAATTTTTTTAAAATTTTTTTGTTTTTTTTTTAATTTTTTTTTCTTTTATTTATTTTTTTAAATTTTTAAAAAAAAATTTAAAATTTTGAAAATTTTTTGAAATTTTTAAATTTTTTTATAAATTTTTTAAATTTTTTAAAATTACTTTTAATATTTTTTTTATTTTTTCTAAATTATAATTTTTTTATTTCAAAGAATGTTTTTTTAATTTTTATTTTTCTTTTATTTTAATTTTTTCAAATTTTTAAAATTTTTTTTTAATTTTCTCATAATTTTTTTTTTAATTTTTAAAATTTTTTTTAAAATATAAAATTTTTTTTAAAATTTTGTTTTAATTTTTTAACAATTTCTTTTACAAAAAATTTATTGATGTTTTTTAAATTTTTTTCTTAATTTTTTTTTTAATTTTTTAAATTTTTTAAAAATTTTTTTTGTTTTTTTTTTAATTTTTTATTTTTTTTATTTATTTTTTTAAATTTTTAAAAAAAAATTTTTAATTTTTTAAAATTTTTTGAAATTTTTAAATTTTTTTATAAATTTTTAAAATTTTTTAAAATTACTTTTAAAATTTTTTTTATATGTTAAAAATTTTCATTTTTTTTAATTTTTTACAAAATTTTTTAACATTTTTTAAATATTTTTTTAAAATTTTTTTATTTACGTTTTTAAATTTTTTAAAAATTTTTGAAATTTTTTGAAATTTTTAAATTTTTTTATAAGTTTTAAAAAATTTTTAAAGTTACTTTTAAATTTTTTTTAAATGTTAAAAAAAATTAATTTTTTTTACTTTTTTAAAAAATTTTTTTTTTAATTTTTAACAATTTTTTTAAAATTTTTTATTTATGTTTTTAAAACGTTTTTCTATTTTTTTCAATTTTAAATTTTCTTTTTAAAAATTAAAAAGAAAATTTTAAAATTTCTTTTCTTTAATTATTTTTTCATTTTAAAACTTTTTTCTAAATTTTTTTCAATTTTTAAATTTTTTTTTAATTTTAAAATTTTTTCTTTAATTTTAAATTTTTTCTTTCAATTTTTAAAATTTTAAATTTT
>NW_027488234.1:7500-8586 GCF_050908995.1 Andrena cerasifolii | reverse complement strand
AAAAATTAAAATAAAAATTTAAAATTAAAAAAAAAAATTTTAAATTAAAAAAAAATTTAAAAATTAAAAAAAACTTTAAAAATTAAAAAAAAAATTAAAAATTAAAAAAATTAAAAAAAATAAAATAAAAGAAAAAAAAATTTAAAAAAATTAAAAAAACATTTTTTAAATAAAAAAATTATAATTTAAAAAAAATTTAAAAAAATTAAAAAACATTTTTTTAAATAAAAAAATTTAAAAAAAATTTAAAAATTTAAAAAAAAATTTAAAAAAATTAAAAAATTTTGTTTAAAAAATTAAAAAAAAAATAAAAAAAAGAAAAATAAAAATTAAAAAAAATTTTAAAAAATTAAAAAACATTTTTAATTAAAAAAATAATACTTTTAAATAAATTTAAAAAAAATAAAAAAGGATTTAAAAATTTTAGAAAATTAAAATAAAAATTTTTAAAAAATTTTAAAAATTAAAAAAAAAATTTAAAAATTTAAAAAAAAAATTTTAAAAAAAAATTTAAAAAAATTTAAAAAATTTGTTTGAAAAATTAAAAAAAAAGTTTTAAGAAAATTTTAAAAATTAAAAAAAAAATTAAAAAATAAATAAAAATTAAAAAAAAATTTAAAAAACATTTTTGAAATAAAAAAATTATACTTTTAAATAAATTAAAAAAAAATTAGAAAAATTTTCAAAAATTAAAAAAAAATAAAAAAAAATTTTAAAAAATTTAAAAATTAAAAAAAATAATTTTAAAGTTAAAAAAAAATTTTTTAAATTTTTAAAATTAAAAAAATTAAAAAAATTAAAAAAATTAAAAAATTTAAAAAATATAAATAATTTAAAAAAAAATAAAAAAAAATTAAAAAAACATTTTTTGAAATAAAAAAATTATAATTATAAAAAAATTTCAAAAAAATTTAGAAATTTAAAAAAAAATTTTTAAAAATTAAAAAATTTTGTTTAAAAAATTAAAAAATTTTGTTTAAAAAATTTAAAAATTTTGTTTAAAAAATTTAAAAAAAAGTTTTAAGAAAATTTTAAAAATTAAAAAAAAAATAAAAAAAGAAAAATAAAAACTAAAAAAAAAATTTT
>NW_027488234.1:0-2500 GCF_050908995.1 Andrena cerasifolii | reverse complement strand
TAAAAAAAAATTTTAAATTAAAAAAAAATTTAAAAATTAAAAAAAAACTTTAAAAATTAAAAAAAAATTTAAAAAAAATTAAAAAAAAATTAAAAAAACATTTTTTAAATAAAAAAATTATAATTTTAAAAAAAATTTTAAAAAATTTAAAAATTTAAAAAAAATTTAAAAAATTAAAAAATTTTGTTTAAAAAATTAAAAAAAAAGTTTTAAGAAAATTTTAAAAATTAAAAAAAAAATAAAAAAAAGAAAAATAAAAATTAAAAAAAATTTTAAAAATTAAAAAACATTTTTGAAATAAAAAAATGATACTTTTAAATAAATTAAAAAAAAAATTAAGAAAAATTTTCAAAAATTAAAAAATTAAAAAAAAAAATTTTAAAATTAAAAAAAAAATTTTAAAATTAAAAAAAAATAAAAAAATTAAAAAATATAAATAATTTAAAAAAAAATAAAAAAAATTTAAAAATTAAAAAAAATTAAAATAAAAATTTAAAAATTAAAAAAAAAAAATTTAAATTAAAAAAAAATTTAAAAATTAAAAAAAAACTTTAAAAATTAAAAAAAAATTAAAAATTAAAAAAATTAAAAAAAATAAAATAAAAGAAAAAAAATTTTAAAAAAATTAAAAAAACATTTTTTAAATAAAAAAATTATAATTTTAAAAAAAAATTTAAAAATTAAAAAAAATTAAAATAAAAATTTAAAAATTAAAAAAAAAAATTTTAAATTAAAAAAAAATTTAAAAATTAAAAAAAAACTTTAAAAATTAAAAAAAAAATTAAAAATTAAAAAAATTAAAAAAAATAAAATAAAAGAAAAAAAAATTTAAAAAAATTAAAAAAACATTTTTTAAATAAAAAAATTATAATTTTAAAAAAAATTTAAAAAAATTAAAAAACATTTTTTTAAATAAAAAAATTTAAAAAAAATTTAAAAATTTAAAAAAAAATTTAAAAAAATTAAAAAATTTTGTTTAAAAAATTAAAAAAAAATAAAAAAAAGAAAAATAAAAATTAAAAAAAATTTTAAAAAATTAAAAACATTTTTTAATTAAAAAAATAATACTTTTAAATAAATTTAAAAAAATAAAAAGGATTTAAAAATTTTAGAAAATTAAAATAAAAATTTTTAAAAAATTTTAAAAATTAAAAAAAAATTTAAAAATTTAAAAAAAATTTTAAAAAAAATTTTAAAAAATTTAAAAATTTGTTTGAAAAATTAAAAAAAAGTTTTAAGAAAATTTTAAAAATTAAAAAAAAATTAAAAATAAATAAAAATTAAAAAAAATTTAAAAAACATTTTTGAAATAAAAAAATTATACTTTTAAATAAATTAAAAAAAATTAGAAAAATTTTCAAAATTAAAAAAAATAAAAAAAATTTTAAAAAAATTTAAAAATTAAAAAAAATAATTTTAAAGTTAAAAAAAATTTTTTAAATTTTTAAAATTAAAAAATTAAAAAAATTAAAAAATTAAAAAATTTAAAAAATATAAATAATTTAAAAAAAAATAAAAAAAATTAAAAAAACATTTTTTGAAATAAAAAAATTATAATTATAAAAAAATTTCAAAAAAATTTAGAAATTTAAAAAAAATTTTTAAAAATTAAAAAATTTTGTTTAAAAATTAAAAATTTTGTTTAAAAAATTTAAAATTTTGTTTAAAAAATTTAAAAAAAAGTTTTAAGAAATTTTAAAAATTAAAAAAAAATAAAAAAAGAAAATAAAAACTAAAAAAAAAATTTTAAAAATTAAAAAACATTTTTGAAATAAAAAAATAATACTTTTAAATAAATTAAAAAAAAATTTAGAAAAATTTTCAAAAATTAAAAAAAATAAAAAAAAATTTTAAAAAATTTTAAAAATTAAAAAAAATTATAAGAAAATTTAAAAAAAAAATTTTAAAAATTAAAAAATTAAAAAAATTAAAAATTAAAATAAAAGAAAAATTTAAAAAAAAATAAAAACATTTTTTGAAATAAAAAATTATAATTTAAAAAAAAATTTTAAAAAATTAAAAAAAAATTAAAAACATTTTTGAAATAAAAAAATAATACTTTTAAAAAATTTAAAAAAAATGAAAAAAATTAAAATTAAAAAATAATTTAAAATTAAAAAAAAATTTAAATTAAAAAAATAAAAAATTAAAAATATAAATAATTTTAAAAAAATAAAAAAATTAAAAATTAAAAAAAATTAAAATAGAAATTTAAAAAATTTTTTTTTTAAATTTTAAAAAAAAATTAAAAATTTGAAAACATTAAAAAAATTAAAAACATTTTTGAAATAAAAAATAATACTTTTAAAAAAATTTAAAAAAATTAGAAAAATTTTCAAATATTAAAAAAAATAAAAAAAATTTTAAAAAAATTTTAAAATTAAAAAAAATATAAGAAAATTTAAAAAAATTTAAAATTTGAAAACATTAAAAAAAATTAAAACATTTTTGAAATAAAAAAATAATACTTTTAAAAAAATTTAAAAAAAATTAGAAAAAT